>NW_017259559.1:412742-415824 GCF_001594045.1 Atta colombica
CATTTGGAAATCTGGAACAACATAGGATTCTTTCGAGATAAAGTGTGCTGTGGTAGTTGATAATTAATAGTTAATCCACTAAAACACAATTTTTGTCAACTGTTATGTGAAATACTAAAAAAAATTTGAATGAAAAATAAAAAATAAAAAATCATTAACAAGAAAAATCCAAGCAAATGGACACAGGAGCTCAGTTTTTCTACCTCTTTGATTAGCAAAGAATAGAGTTCAGAAAGTGACAAGATTAGTAGTGTAATGGCGAATGAGTTTATAAAGTTCAAATTGTGAAAAAACTGAATAAACGCAATAAATATAAATTTTTTTTATTAGACAAGAAAAAAAATCGGGACATGACATCAGAAACTGGCTCTTTTGATGCAGAAAAAATGCAACAGATAAGCATAAAAACTATAGAAAGCAATAATTGCACAAATAAAAATCAGCAAAATATCGACAATTTTCAAAGCAATTTCAAAAACAGTGAAGAAGATTCAAGTTCAACAATCTCAAGATTGGAATATTTTATGCATAAGAATCAAGTTTTTCATTCCAAAAAGTCAAGAAAGAAAGCTAGAAAAATGACTATTCAGGAGATGAAACGAATTGGGTACGCAGTAATGATTGCGAAACCAGGAAAGTTTGAAAAGAAATATGCTTCTTCAACACCTTACCATTTATTTTTTATGAGAGTCGAAAATTTCAAAGAGACTAAGGTTCTCCATAACTTTTTCCGAGATTCTCGACCATAGTCTTGGAGAAATTGTTAACAGTCTTCATTTAACTTTTATGGTAGATGTCACATGGTTGTATTTGCAGTATTTGTTGGCTGGTCAACGTACCGACATGACAATTCTGTACAAACATAGAATATGTCCGTATCATGAGGAATTAAATAAAAACATTACTATAATAATGGTAGAGGGGCAATACAAATTCTCAAGTCATAAATCGCGCTGTGCGCGATAGAACGTATGCCAATTTTTTGTATCCCCAAAATATAGAACGCTGCCGCCAGATGCACAATGGCCTATAGTCGCACAAAGTTCTGGTGTAGGCTGCTTTGGTTTAAAGTGGGTTAAAAGTTGGTTATTGAAATACATAATTTGGTGTATGTCCAAGAAAACTTCTAAAAGTTCAAAGTATCATCCACACTTTCAGTTTATTTATCCGTCAATAGACAATTATAAGCAAAGTTTTGATTGTCACTTAATTACCTCCTTGAGATATAGTGCAAAAATACATTCTAAGCAACAGTCTAGAATCGTATTTATAGTAAGTTACAATTATTTAGTTTTATTTGATTGAAACATTTACGCTTATATTTAAACTTCTTAGAAGTTCTTTGTTTTTTCTACAACTAGTATTTTATATTTATTTCTTAATTCCTATAGTCAATGGAAAGCTAAACGAACAGGATGAGATCGTGCGATGCCTAATATTAAATCCTACACGAGGATTTCATCCGATTCGAGAAGCATTCCTTGGTTTGTGCTCATCACTGCAAATCTGATCAAAAGCCGCATGGGGATTAATCTGACGATACAGTTATCGTATAAGAAACTACGAGGTCGGAGTCATATTCATACCAAAATTTATCGTAGGCACCATATAATATTATTTTAATAATTTTTGACACATTAATGGATATGAATGTGTTATCTTAATGTGTTTAAGACATATGTTTTAGTAATTAATATTAATTATTACATCTCAAACTCGTATTTAGACAGGGACAACAACATTTCCTATTAGAAAAGAAGAAAATGCAGCCGTACCAATATTTCCGATTCCATACGATGTTCCATTAAGTCGATATAAATCGGGCAATAGGCCTTTCGTCAATGAATTTGTCAATTCTCTAGATTTGTATTCGGAAACATTTCCCGAGTGCCTCCGTGTATCATCTTATCCTTGTTTAACAATGAGTGAACAACAAGATAGTGCTCAGAAAAAATGCTCTTCCTTATCAAGAAATGTCGTTTGAAATCGGCGTTTAAACTGTATGTAGATCCCCATACACTTTGAGTACGAAGCACACGGGTAATGTTCCCTAACGTTGCCTGGATTAAATGTAACATTTTGACTGATGATATTAATATTTTTTTATTTGCCTCTAATGATAAAATATTTTTGTATCTGTATTTGTATTGTATTTATTGGTTGAGGGAATGAGTAAATTAAATAATTCTTATATTTCATGTTCAAATCAAAGTTGAGAACATTACTTCATAAAAAATTCGCGTTATTATTACTTTTTGTAAAAAATAACATTATCGCTACTTGTCACTAATTTTAAAAAGTAAGTTATCGTTACTTAAAAGGTAACAATTTGTAACTTGTTTGTAACGTTTATAAATGTAAGATTAGACAATGATAATAATGATAAGATATTATGTAGTAATTACATTATTTAATAATCAATATTAATGGTAACAATTAATATAAAAACTTAAAATTTTAACAAGGAGATAGTACGAAATGAAATATGATTTAGAATGTGCCTTATACCATTCGAAAGATGAGATCGAAAGTAAAAAAATCTGAGTAAAGCATCCTTGTTTAAGAGATATTTGCGTGAAATTGGGCAATCGGCCTGCTACGTGATATTGTGAATAAGTAGGAATAAATCAAGAAGCGCGGTGGCTAAGGAGCCTAAAATGCGCGCGGTATTACTTTTACATTTGACGAAGAGAGTCCACAACAGAATGTCATTCTTTGCGATTCAATTATGAATTCTTATCGGACGTCATTTACATGCGTGATTTGAACGATTCTCTTTAATTATTACTCATTTTCACACACAGAGTATCGTAAAATAACATTAGCGAATAAGAATTCCCAAAGTTTGGGTTTTTTTCATAATGTAATTACAATAGATATGATAAGAAATCATTAACTCATGTTACCGCAATTTTATATATAATAGATTGCGAAATTCTGTTGTAATTTTAAGAAATTATGGAATCGTCTATCTCTCTCTAGTTGATATACGCTGATTAATATTTATGTGTTTTCTTTTGTCATTATATATATATATATATATAAATTATTATAAAATTATATATATAGAAAACTTTTATCT
>NW_017259559.1:415924-423213 GCF_001594045.1 Atta colombica
AAATTTTAAATTATTTATTCTAGAAAAATTCTAATAGGACAACAAAGCATTTATTATAAAAATTCTATAAGACAACCGAATCCAATTTGGATCATTTTTCAAATTGGGCCATCATCGCTGTTTGTGTGTTTATAATTAATTTAATAATATGGTTTAATAATATAATAATAACAATAAGGTAATTTGAGAGAAGACGCCACATACGGGAAGACGCCACTTTGTTTATAATTTTTTTTTATAGAGCATGCGTTGGCCATACTGACTGTGCAAAAGCGTGTCCATAGATAGTTGCGCAGTTACCGGCAGAGATAAACATGTTCATGCCAAAGTTAATTAATTAAGATTGTATGAAATACGAAAAGATAGGTTGTGAAACATGTTCTTTGTAATATTTAGTATGCTAATAGCTAAAGTCTGTATTTTGACGCTTACTGTAAAACCGGGAAATGACAGTTTTAATCAGTGTTCACTGGAGATCATGTGGATGATATAAATTATAATTTACAATATTCTTATATACATAAAAGTTGCAATTGAATGCTCCTTTTACACTTGGGGATAAGATGACAGTAAATATAAAATACAATTTTCCTGCTTGAAACTATCATTAAAATCGATTTTATGAATTAAAATTTTGGATGCTTTATATAATTCGAAATATTTTAAGTTAATGAAATGTTTAAATGAATAAAAGTATGTCCAACTTACTTCCTAAATTACTCTCTTTCATATTCTGATAATTTATATTTTATCATACTTTTATTTATTGTTCTTATAGCTTAAACTCTTGACATGGTGGATAGGAACAAGTGAAGGACTGATTTTATGAAGAAAAGAAGTTTTTGGATTTGTGAGTTCCTAGGTCCTTGAGTTGTAGGAACTTTTGGAATGATGTTATTATCCTTTCAGCGTTCTAGGAATGCAAGTTTGATAGTTTCTTGGCTAGGTATTCCAAGAATGAATCTGGACACGGAGGAAACTCGCAAAATGAATAATCTTTATATAGAAAGCACCCATGAAAATCTCAAGAATATTATCTCTATGGAGAGAGTATCCTTGCTAAAATAAATATTTTCAGCAAACTCAAGTCTTCCCTAAGTAAGCTTTATTTTTATCAAAGAACGCATCCACTTCACTAAGTCACAAATAGCCTAGATCTCCCATAAAATCTTTAAACTCCACTTATCCGCTACGTTGCGACATGATATCAAATCCTAGATCGTACTACGTAACAAGCTATGACCACCCACACACAATTCTCTGAAAGACAGAAATAAAAATATATAAATCTTGTCCCTCACAAAAAATCCACAATCCTCTCTATTTAACATAAAGAACCTATCCAACAAAGACCTATCTTATTATATCTGCGCTTGTCAAAGGCCCTATCTTCGCAGTGGCACTTAGAAAGATTCCAAAAGAAGAGATTATCAGTCAAATCACTTACTGACTTCTATCAAAATAAGCAGATAATATCCTCAGACAGATAATCAATAATTTTTCTAAAGCCAAATTCCCTTCACCAAACATCACTAGACAAGAACGATTGATCTTCCAAGACCTGAACAGAGACACAGACATCATTGTGCTTTCAGCAGTCTTGGAAGGCCGACGAAAGCAACACGACAGTAGTCATGAACACATCAGACTATAAGAAAAAGATGAAGAACCTTCTCTCGGACAAAGCATACAAAAAACTTGACAAAGATCCAATATTGCACAGAACATCAAAATCCTAATGGAGAAAAGCAACATTCCCAATAAAACCAAATCAACATTAAAACCTATAAATTCTCTTCCATTAAGACTATACGGACTACCAAAAGTATATAAATCAAACATCCCCCTCAGATCGATCGTCAGCGCCATACTCCCCGACATACAACTTATTTTGTTTCCTAGCATTATAACCCCTCATTGGAAAGTCTGAATACCACACGTAATCAACTCAATGGACTTCATATAAAAGATCCAAAAAGTCCGACTACGATCCACAGACCTGCTTGTAAGTTTCGACATAGAATCTCTCTTCAAATCGCAATAAAAGACACATTAAACATAATAAAGGCCTCACTTTTCAACCTCATTCCGCTAATAGAGCACTGCTTAACAATCACTTACTTCTTTTATAACAACCAATTTTATGGACAAATTTCAAGAGTGGCAATGGATTATTTCTTCTGTCGCCAACATTCTTCATTTTGAGACCTTTTTGAGAAAGAAGCCCTCAGAAAAACATCTAAAAAATTAGAACTTTGTTTTTCTTATGTAGACACATTCGTGATATGGAGACACGGCAGAGCCGAATTCTGTAAATTTCTTATTTTTTTCAACAATCAACATTCAAATATCCACTTCATTATAGACATAGAGGAAAACTCTCCTTTTTAGATGTTCTTGTCTTTAAGGCCCGATTGTATCAACTTACTCCAATTTTAAGCGAAGCTTAAAACTCTTGGTCCCTGTCTCTTTTCGATTTTAAAACAAGATGATTTTAAGAGAGAATTTTAAGTTTCGCTTAAAATCAAAGTAACGTTGGTGCAATCAGCTAAGAAAGACGATACCTTAGGCCATCAAATGTACAGAAAACATACACAGATAGATACATGCCGAGTCGCACCACCACCCAACACAAAAACAGTCTGCAATCAACTCACTTGTACATAGAGTTTTCACTCTAATAAAGAACATTTACAGAACTCAATCATTTAAAACTAGTCTTACAGAAAAACGGACACGACAAAAAAGACATAACCAAAGTAATCAATAAAAAAGACAACAGTCTCTGATACACAACCAGATGAAAAGATCCATTTTCCTGTATGTCCTAGGAACAACAGATTGGTAAGATATTAAACAAATACAATATTCGAACTATCTTCAACCATCCAAAAGGATAGGACAAATCTTATGAAATTTTAAAGATCAAAAACCTCCACTCAATTCTGCTGGAATATACAAAATATCTTGTTCCTGCGAACAAGTACTTTGGAGAAACCGGGAAAATGGTCAACCTAGGGATAAAAGAATACCAACGTGATGGGCTACAACACGCCGCAGTCAGCATTATCAGAACACAATATCGAAACAAGACATCAAATACTATTTGACAAAACGACTATAACCAACATTATCATACTTTCCAAGAAAGTATAGAGAAATCATAGAGATACAAAAACACCCTAACAATCTAAATAGAGATAATGGCTATAAATAAAATATGGAAAATCATTCTCCTTATTGAAGACCAATTAATTTTTCCTTATCTCCCCCCCCCCCTTCATCCCCATCCGCAATTCTTTTCTTTCCCCTCACCACTCCAAGTAGCGTAATATAAAAGGAACAGCCTGGAAAAACAGCTCAGTATTAGGTTGCTCTTCGCCTTGATAAAGTGAATAGCAAGATTCATTTTGGCATTCTAAGAATAGATCTGGACATAGAAGAAACCCGCGAAACGCATAATCTTTATATAGAAAGCATTCGTGGAAACCTCAAGAATAATATGTATATGTTCTTATATATAGAATAACTCCAGTATATATGTTGCACCTAATAAAAATTTAATTTATTAAGTATTATTTACTATTTTTAAAATGAACTATATTAGTGAAAACTTTGTATTGTCTACTACTATGAAAAAAATATTAGAAGTCCGAAATATTTATTTTTGATATTAGAAAAAAGTTTTTTTAAACTTTTGCATTTTTGCTGTATATCCTACCAGGCAGCAGCGTTACGTAATATTCATGTTAATTTTTGGTCAGTCGTGATGTTAATTATTCTTTCATAATCACGTAAAAATGACATAAAAATGTGCGAATAAGTTACAGATCATAGACATTATAAAATGTGAAAATGACATTATAAGAAGACTAAAGTAAAAGTAATAAAAAAGTAAAGAAGTAAAAGTAATAAAAATAATGTGTCAGGGTGCCATTTCATTATGCCGTGTATATCGCTGTATGCGCGTATTTGCATATCGAACTGATCGTTGACGTTTTAATCCAAAAGATGTTAAAATGAAATATCAGCGATATTGGTCTGATACGCGAATATGCGCGTACAAAAGTATGCGTCATGAGATGATCCGCAGAACTCTTATTTAGCTCTATTTGGACGTAAAAAATATCATTTCGGTATTTTTTCAATAATAAATAGTATACGGTGTATGTTAACTTCACTCACATTTATTAATAAAAAATAATTTTAATTACTTTATATGAGATAACATTACTTTATATGAGAACAAAGCATACATATGTACATCATATAAACAAAACATATCATATATGGATCATATTACAACGTAATAAGAATAAAGAACATAATAATTTCAGATTGATAATAACAAATTATGTATTACAGGACAAGATCCATTCTTTATCAGAATTGGAAAGTAACACGTTACTTGTAACGGCGTTATCGTTTTCGTTATTTTTTTTAGTATGATCGTTACTTTTACCGTTACTTCAGTTGCCTATTATTTTTTGATTTTATAATTTATTCTTAATTTCTTAAAAAGTATTTTGTACTTAATATCTTACTAATATAATTAATATCTATACTGTGTTCTAATAGCCACTGCCAATGTTGAAAATATATAATTCATATTACACATATATATATACTGTAAATTTTTAATACGAACAATAAATATTGAAATATAATAATAACCCTGGTGGAAATAAATCGTTGAAATTGCTGAAAATCGCTAAAATCTCTTCAAACTTGAATATTTATTTCACATTTAATATTAAATTAATTATCAGCTAATGTAATTTTAAACAATACAACAAGAAAAAGAATGAAAAAAATAACGAATCATTACCTTTCAAGGTAACGGTAACGCGTTACTTTTTAAAATTGATAATGAGTAACAAGTTATTTTTTTCAAAAAGTAATGGTAACGCGTTTAGGTAATAATGAACCCTGCTTTTTACCCACTATTACTGATAAAAGTATACATTTTGTATACTTATAATAATATCTTTGTAATTGACAATGTGTGAGGAACTCTATAAGACAGCAACATTCTTTCGATGAGAAAAATAAAAAAGTTCTTTGAAATATAAACTCGAATCATATGCAAAGTTATTAATATGTCATTTGACATTACTCTTGGAGGAGTAATGTCAAATGACATATTAATAACTCTGCATGTAATAAGATGGCTTAAAATAACGTCATATATATAACGTTATTACTTTGCAGGTAATAAGATGGCTTAAAATAACGTCATATATATAACGTTATTATAATAATGTCATAGTAACATTTCAAATAGTTAATTAAAAACGATCTATTAAAAATGCATCAAAGATGTCTCTAAATTAATGTTATTATTATGTCAGAATACTCACTCTTTTAAACGTCAATTATTGGGAACATGACGTTTAAGATTCAGTAATCACCATTTATTGATGTGAAAATTACATCTCTTTGCTGTCTGGGTTATAGAAGTGGAATATATGGCTACTTATAAAGAAAAGAGGGTATGTACAAATCATAAAAAATTTACAAATAATGCTTATAAATAAAACGTAAAATGACACAATAACTCATAAAATATGTTTACAAAGTTTTATTAAGGAATAAAAATGATAAATATGTATATAAAGTAATATATAATAATTATAATCTTACTACATATATTGTAAGTGTTATTACATAAAGTACATATTTCATTTATTTTTGTAATGTATTTATTGCATTTAGTGTACCAATTTGCGCATTTTGTATACTTTGAGTATAAATTCCATCCGCTAAAAGTACCGTGTAGCTGGGATAAACAAGATAACAAACTAAATAAAAAATACAAGAGCAAAACACTTGTATTTTGCTATATAACATGCTTTACTATTCCTCTATACCTATATCACGAAATAACTACTCTTTTATGCTCCCTACAATAATCATTTTATGTTTATTTTTTTCATTTAGATTATAATTTATAATTTATGATTTATAATTATGATGCTACTTATTATTACAGTGACAAATTGATTCAACTCACAATAATTTCATTCATATTGATAATAAGAAACTGAAATCATACACAATACTAATATAACATATACAAGTCATGTAACAGAGTAATTGCGGAAAAATTACTCCACTCCTTCTATTTTTTTTCTGCGGCGTAAATCCCAGCCTGGCGTATTTGCCGGAGTTATTCCAGAATTTTAAGATTTAATTAGCACTCGCAATTTTCCAATGTTATAATTTAATATTATAAAAAATAAATAATTTGTATTACACACACATGTTGTAAAATAATATCAATAAGAATCAGCAAACTTCTGCTTGGATTTTTTTCGTAATTATAATGGCGAGTATTGCTCATGTCGTCATAATTTTATAATATAGATCGCTAATATTTTCTTTAAGAAGTGGAATGGTTATCTTTAATGTATACAGATTAATAATAATGTATTTCTTTTTATAATTGTATAATAGAAAACTTTGAGCTTTCTCTTTATTGTAAATTTACTATTGATTACGATAGATTTTTCAATTATTTATTCTTAAAAAATTCTAACAAGAGACATAGAATAATAAATTACTACAAGAATATTTTATCATATATGGAGAGAGAAAAATTTGCTATGATTGCTAATCCTTTGCTGTAATGGCAAATTCCATTTGCATTTAGGATCGCAAAATTAACTGCAGGTGTAACAAATAAAATTTGTCGACTTATATTTGTTAACTCAGCAATCAAGATTGGCTGCAGTTACAATAAAAACAAATATATTTGTTAAATAAGCAAAAGATATACATGATGTTTCTTAAATAACGAACACTAATCATATAGCGTTATTTTTTATTAAAAAATTGAATTAAAAAGTCTTCTACTATTTTACAATTTTCTCAATGATGAAACATTAAGTAAAGATTGTCGAGTAAGCGAATCATAAAATGCCTTTACTGATAAAAAATTGAATTAACAAATTCTCATTTTACAATTTTCGTGATAGTTAATGATTGGATAGCCAAATATGCGCTTATTCGGCAATATATTTAAAAATTAATATTTCGTCAATCATTGCAAAAATTGCAAAATTGTAGAGGATATTTCGATTCAATTTTTAATTAGGAATAACGCTATATGATTACTAATATTTAAGAATCACCTTGTATAATATTTGAAGATTAAGATGAGATTAAATTAATTGATGAAAATAAAGTAAAATGGAATTTCTTCTTTTTATTTCATTACTACATGTATATTAATAAAATTTGGAATATATCAAACATAAAATATATTTACATACACAATGAAGTATAAT
>NW_017259559.1:423313-431726 GCF_001594045.1 Atta colombica
TATTTCAGAGAAGGTTTACAAGTTATCGCTGTGTTATTATCCATTGCTAATGCCGATGTTTCGTGAACCTTGCTTTTCTTCATCAGGGCGAGGAGCGTATATCCGTGCGCAAATAAACGTGATCAAATATACATTGTCATAATTACAATTGTATTAGTAACAAATAGAAATTAATGCGCAATTTTTTTCTTAATCGCTACGAAAGATTATTTGTATCAAATGCAAAATATTTGTTAAATATGCACATTGTTTGCTATAAACAGCAAAAAAATTTGACAAACACATTTTGCAATTCCTTTTGCGTTCATAGAAAATTTTTTTTTTCCATGCATCAGCGATTGTGAACTTGTTTTTTCACGAAAAAATGAATTTAAAAAACGATAGAAAATGACAATATTTTTATTTGAACATAAAAAGTAAGACGATATATTATGATAGAAAATGATAACGCCTTGTGCAAACCTTATCGATTCTTTGTTGTTGCAAGAGATATTATACACAGATATCTCACGATATTTTACTGGAATATCTTAGACATTATCCACTCAGTCGTCTTTCGAATTACATTTGGAAATCTGGAACAATATAGGATTTTTTCGAGATAAAGTGTATTGTGGTAGTTATAATTAATGGTTAATCCACTAAAACATAATTTTTGTCAATTGTAACGTGAAGTATTAAAAAAGATTTGAAAGAAAAATAAAAAAACAAAAAATTATTAGCAAGAAAAATCCAAGCAAATGGACGCAAGAGCTCAGTCTTTTTCTACAGTTTTGACCAGCAAAGAACATGAGAATTCAGAAAGTGATAAGGTTAGTATAATGAAGAATGAGTTTATAAACTTTAAATTGTGAAAAATAAATGCAATAAGTATAAATTTTTTTTACTAGAAAAAAAATTGGGAGACATCAGAAACTGCCATTTTCGATACAGAAAAATTGCGACGGATGAATGTAGAAAACAATAATTGCACAAATGAAAATCAGTAAAATATCGATGATTCTCAAAGCAATTTTAAAAACAGTAAAGAAGATTCAAGTTCAATAACCTCAAGGTTGGAATATCTCATATATAAGTATCAAGTTTTTAATTCTAAGAAGTTAGGAAGAAAGCTAGAAAAATGGCTATTCAGGAAATAAAACGAATTGGGTACGCAGTAATGATTGCGAAACCAAGAAAGTTTGAGAAGAAATATGCTTCTTCAGCACCTTACCATTTATTTTTTACGAGAGTCGAAAATTCCAAAGAGACTTATAATCAACAGTTCTCCATAACTTTCTCTGAAATTCTCTACCACAGTCTGGGAAAAATTGTTAACAGTCTTCTTCATTTAACTTTTGCTGTAAATGTCAGATGGTTATATTTGCAGTATCTGTTGGCTGGTCAATGTACCGACATGACAATTCTGTACAAACATAGAATATGTCATGAGAAATTAAGTGAAAATATTAATATAATAAAGATTGACGGGCAGAACGAGTTCTCTAGTCATCATACGAACATCATGATCCTGCAATATAAAGATGGGATTAGAGTGATTGTTTCTACTGCTGGCTTGTATCCTAATGATTGGAAAAACAGGACACAAGGGTCCGTTAAATATATACACTTAAATATTTTTTATTGTTTTTTATTGTAATCATATGATCTTTGTCTATAAACTTTTTATTATATCCTGATTAGATTGTGGATTTCGCCTCATTTGCTCTGGCTACCAGAATCCGCAAATTCTAATGATGGGGAATCTTCAACGGGTTTTAAAAAGGATCTCGAGCGATATCTGAATAAATATGAACAACCTGCTTTGACGCAATGGATACGTGCAGTACGATTGGCGAATTTTTCTGATGTAAACGTATTTTTCGTCGCTTCTGTTCCTGGAATTCACACAGCTCTGGAAGCCGACTTTTGGGTATACAAGAAATTGGCACATGTCCTATCGCTCTATGCCACGCTACCGCCAGATGTACAGCCTATAGTCGCACAGAGTTCTGGTGTAGGTCGCTTTGGTTCAAAGTTCGAAAGTTGGTTGAAAGACATAATTTGGTATATGTCAGAAGGGACTTTTAAAAGTCCAAAGAATCATCCACAATTTCAGTTTATTTATCCATCAATAGAGAATTGTAAAGATTTGATTATCAAGATTTAATTACCCCTTTGCGGTATAGTACAGAAAGACATTCCAAACAACAATGGCTAGAATCATATTTATAGTAAGTTACAATTAATTATTTGTTTTTATTTTAAGCTATTTTCATTCAGCAGTTTACTCTCATTTGTTGTTTTTTGAAATGATTTTTTATTTTTATTTTATTCAAATATTTACGCTTATGTTTTTACATGTCTTATAAACAATCCGTTTTTTCTACAGCTAGAATTTTGCATTTATTTTTAATTTCTGTAGTCAATGAAAAGCTAAACGAACAGGAGATCGTGCGATGCCTAATATTAAATTTTACACGAGGATTTCACCCGATTCGAAAAGCATTTTCTGGTTTGTGCTCACCAGTGCAAATCTAAGCAAAGCCGCATGGGGATCAGTCAATCAATACGGTTATAGAATAGGAAACTATGAGGCCGGCGTCATATTCATACCAAAATTTATTGTAGGCATTATATTATTATTCTAATTTTTGACATATTAATGCTATTAATGGATATAATTTATAGAAATGTGTTTAAGGCATATATTTTCGATTAATATTAATTATTACATCGCAAATTTGTTTGTATTTAGACTGGGATATATAACCTTCCCTGTTGGGGAAGAAGAAGATGCAGCTGTTCCAATATTTCCGATCCCATATGATCTTCCATTAAATCGATGTGAATCAGGCGATAGTCCTTTCATCAACAAATTTGTCAACTCTCTAAACTGAACATAACAGTTTAATTGATAACACTAGTTTTTTTTATCTGCTTTAAATGATGAAATATTTTTGCATCCGAAATTGTATTGTACATTTATTAGTTGAGCGGACGGGGCGTCAGTAAATCAGTTTATTTTTATATTTCATATTCAAATTAGAGTTGAAAACTACAGATTTCTATAAATGTGACTTCCGTTTGAAGACAGTGCTGAACAGCACTATGTGTTCACTCACTCTCGCATATATAAATCACACGGAATGTAATGTTAGTGTTTTCATATAAATTCACCATACTCACAGACAGGACGTATACATACGCATATGTGAACTGAAAGTTCAGGAATAAGAAACAAAGAATAAGAATTTCAATCTATCAGAAATCATGTATTGTGGAATACAATTTCTAATAGGTTGAAATTCTTATTTTCTGTTCTCTGTTCTCTGTTCCTTTTATTGTGCGGAGCCCCAAAGACTACTCGGAATTAGGTGCATCTCTTTCTATCGTATTGAATCTAGTATTGAATCTAGTTAGAAACTCTGTATTAGGAACGTTACTTCATAAAAAGTATGCGTTATTGTTATCTTTGCTTTTTGTAAAAAAACAGATAATTAAGAGTTTTAGGACTCCTAGACGAACGATTTTATAGCGTCACAATTGAAAGCGTCAGTCCGTTCATACAGAGCTATTCTATAGCGCTACAGAAAAATGTCGCGAATATGTTCATATGGGTCACTTAGTGGCGCGACAAGAAGCGTTGTGAATGCGTTCAAATGGGCAACGCTTCTTGTGATTGTGAGGTGGATCTCGATTCGCATGGAAAATTTTACGCACCTAGACAGGGGGAGAGATGGGATGGACCTCGCTTTGCGTGGAAAATCCAATGCCCCTTAATAAGAGAGAAAGTTTTTAATATTATTTGTAGCAGAAATAAACTGTTATTTCTTAAACTTTTTTTATTAATAATTTTTTAGGGCGACCTAAAATCTTGGAGGTTACTCAAAGTCATGACTTTGACGACATATGTCAAGATCAAAGTCATCGCAATGTGCTTTAAAACTCAATTACCAAATAACGTTACTTGTTACTAATTTTAAAAAGTAATACCTTACCATTATTTAGGAGATAACGATTTGTTATCTGTTCGTAATGTTAAAGTAAGATATTAGATAATAATAAAATGAGACATTATATAAAAATTACATTATGTAATAATTGACCCTAATTGTAACAATATTAAAACTTTAAATTCTAATCTTTATATGCTAATCAGAAAGAAAATTGATATGACATTCATTCGACGTCGATGAGATTGATAGTTGGTTAATTAATTTTAACGTCTACTGTTAAATCAACTTCTTTTTAATTAAATAATAATTAGCAAATATATAAATAAAGTCAAATGTATACATATATATATATATATACTTATTATATATTTACACTTTTTAAACACAACAGATATAAAAAAAAGTTATGTCGTTATTCAAAATAAATTTTTTTTAATACATTCGATTATTAATTTGTTCGACAGAATGATTATTATATCAACATTACTTTTCTACTGGGATCGTAAGCATTGGGTGTATATCAATTGCTCATATAGCTAATTAGCTAATTTAAAATAATATAATCTCATTGATAAAACAGTTAAAAATTACTAAGACTCGACCGACGAGAGTGATGTATGCAATTTAACTGTGTGCAAGTGCGCCACTCTTGCATCATCTTAGCGTTATAATACCTAGTGATCATTCAATTGACTAAGCAGAACAAAGAAATCTATAAACGTAAATTTTAGTTTAAATTTACGTTTATCCGTTTCTTGTCGTACGATAAATTTTTTAAGTGTGTCAATATTGATTGCAGACAGAGAGATTCGAGAACCTCTATCCCGCAACCAATAGGTTTGAAAAATTTGTTGTCGTACGACAAAAAATAAATGAATATAATATTATTAACCTTAAAGCAACTATAGGCTATAGCACGAACATTGCCGTAAGTGTCGTAATGCCTTATGCCATTTTATATCAGAGCCTTGCGTTACTTTACATGTAATGTCATCTCTAAGACATAACTTAAGCAATGCAGAAAGGAAAACATAGCACAAGTTCATTATCACTCCTTATACTATGTTCTTTTCTGTGCGTTACTTATATTATATCTTATGGATAACATAAGACATTACGACAATGTTTGTGCGATGGCCCTAATTGGTCAATCAAACTTTTTCATAAAGTATTTGTACACCGTTGAGGTCGTTGAATTAAGACCACAGAATAGACTTTTGCATAACCTATAACATAACGCATAAAACATAAGAGAATGAACCAATCAAAGTTCCTGGTGGATTCATATATGAAAGTAAAATCGATTCGATAATGAAACGATGTCAAAATGATTGTTGAGAACTTGTTGATATTTGATACGGCCTTAGCAGAAGCTGACTTATAATCTTAAGCTAATGTTTTATGATTTAAGTTTTATGTCTTTAGTAGACATAAAGAACTATGGTATTTATATCTTAAAGGAGTATAAATACCAAGTGCTTTTAAAATATAAATCATAAGACAATTCTTGTGCGTTACTAAAGACATCCCTAATAGCACAGAAGAATTTCTGTAATGTTGCATGAACATAACATTTAAACATTGAAACTATCGTAATTATGTTGCGTAATGTTTTTGAGAAGTTTCTGCTATTTAGATTGCGGCAACATCAAAATATCCGTTTTGTCTGCAAGAAACGTTTTTGAAATATTACGAAAACGTTTATAAAATTTTTCGATGGTTAGTGTAATATCCTCTTTAGTTTCATTTGCAACATTGCAGAAATGTAAAAAAAATATAAATATGCGAGCAGAGCTAGGCAAAATATTAATTTAAGTATTTAAAATACAAAATATTGTCAATCTCAGTATTTAAATTACAAAGTACAAAATATTTTCAACCTTTTGATTTGAAATATAAATTTTGAATCAAAAAACTGAAAATAATTTGTACTTTATAATTCAAATACTAATTAATATAATTGACTATATTTAGCATTTCGTACTTTAAATATTTTAATGATGTATTTTGCCCAGTTCCGTGTGCGCGCGGGAATAGATATTGTTGATAAAAAAGCAAATGCTTCATTAAATTGCAATACTCTTATTCTTATGTTATTAAGTCAATAGATTTATTTAAATAATATATTATTAAATCATAGTATCCCACACAATTATCTTTGAATAAAACCTTGTTTTAAAACGGAAAAATAAAAATGAGGAGAAATCTTTGAAGCTTATTATATTCGCTTTATCTTTGGCTGTATATATATTATATTATATTAAAAGCTCTATATAATATATTAAATTAATAAAACATATTAAAAAATGTAATCATAAAAATAAAATTTTTTGGGGTATTCTTTTTTTCTCTCTTTTTCCTCTCACTAAGAACTTTTTATTTACTAACAAATTAATATTCTCCTCTATGTTGCACACGTGCGTGCGTTTGTGTGTAAAGCTGTATCTGCATTTATTAATTGGGAGTTTCAGAAATTGGGTCTCAGAAACTTTGCATTTACAAGTTGAAAGAACTATACATTACAGGAACATTTCAGGCATAAGGTTTTAATCAATCATCAATGTAATTGTAGAAATATTGCAATTGTAATATTTCAAAGAAGATAGTCTTAGAAATATTACAAAATGATGATATCAATTGAGACATTGGAAGGTCCCTGCAGCACAACTTTCCATGCTATCAGGGTAATATTTAAATAATAAGACACTGTCTTAATCCATTAAGGACCAAGACACAAATTTTTTTCTCAAAATTTGAAATCCTTTTAATGGCAAGCTACTATGCGCTTAAGGAGCCTAATTGCCAAAAATCTTCACCCTGAGATTGGTTGTTTAACCAGAGTGGAGGGGGGAGGGGGATTTTGTGATCATTGATTCAAATTTGATCTCAAAGTTGACCTATTTTTTAAAAAATCGACAGCAGTCCTTAATGGGTTAAGATTATAAGTCACCTTTCTACTACAGCCTAAAATTTGACTTTATTTCTGACTAGGATGTAAAGTAACTCAGTTAAATCTGCAGAAATAGATTTTGAGCACTGAAATATAATACTATTGAAACGAGCGCTGATGCTAGTTTTGCGATCCGACAAAAAGTGTTTCAAGCATCGACGTATTAAAAACGAGAAAGAAAAAGGGCTACGAAAAAAATTACATAATTAATGTAGAATATAAGTAACATAAGTATTGAAACATAAATAAAGAAAAACAATTATATCCTTTAGTTAAGATTTAATACAATGTGCTAACAATAAACAAACAAACATTTCGATCGCGATCGGATCATTATCAATGTTAAAACCATATAGATATTATAAATAGTAAAAACAGAACATAATATAAATTTATACTTCGCTCTCTCTAATAAACAATGCTAACATTAACCGATTGAAATCTTGTTCGTAGTTATATTATAGCTTGGAGACAGTTGTCGCATGATAATAGATAATATCGTCAATCATTAAATAGTTTGAAATATGATCTTTAATATAAAATTGGAGAATGAACGCAAGCAATTGAACTTGTTCTGTAGGCAAGATGTATGTCAATGAAAAATACAAGAATTATGTCAATGAAAAATTATTGATACAATTAAAAACAAAGAAATTGATAAAGATAGCAAAAGAAATAATATAATACAATCAATGAAAAATTATTGATAAAATAGAAATAAATATCTTAATGTAAAAATAACGTTAGTAAAAAATGAAATATTATATCAGTTACACGTTATATGATTGTTAATTATTTCCATTAATTTAGGAATTATAACTAGGGATGCACCAGATATTTGGAAAGTGTCTGGTATCTTGTATTATCTAGCACTTTTTTATTATCCGATAGCCGAATATCATTTTATCCGGGAATATATCCGGTTGAAATTTGATATCATTAAATTGTTGATTTTTTTTGCAAATGTTCTAGATATAAGTATGCATATTCATAATACTATAATATCTTATACATTGTTGCAAAATTATAAAGATCGTAATTTTCTCTATAGGTGTTTTTTGAATACACTTTTTCGGAATTCTGTCGGATATTCAGATGTCGAATATCCAATTTGAGGAAATTGCCTTCTCGAATATCGAATATTCGATGTTACATTCTGTCCGATATCCGGTATCCGATAATTTTACGATCCGATGCATCTCTAATTATAACGTTCGTTGAAACATTTGTTGTCGCTGCGCGATAAGTTCTTCTAAACTTTATTATCAATTCTTATAATTTTTTGAAATATTTGGATTAAAAAAATTCTTTGAATAAATTGCAAAGAAAATGGAATAGAATGAAGTTTCTTAATGGAGTTTTTTATTATTTCCATTTCACCAATTAAGAATATGCATAAAATAGACGTACATAAAGTATAAAATATATGTTCATATACGTAAACTTTAAAAAATATATACCTGCATAAAATAAATAATAATAAAATTTAAGTATAAAATATAATAATTATATAAAATTATTTATA
>NW_017259559.1:431826-440012 GCF_001594045.1 Atta colombica
AAATTGTATTTCAAATTATATTTAATAACAATAAAAAAATTATTTTTAATAGTTGCAAAAACATTGTTATGACATTACAACACAATTTTTTTAAAGGCGGACATTTTTATGACGCTATTTTTATGTTGCAAATATATTGCGCAATCATTTGCAATATTACAACATTGCAATAAAATATATCTGCAATTATTTTGCAATCTTTCTGTGCTATTTGAGTTGCTATGGGAGTTCACAATTCGAAAAGAATTTTTATTATATTTTTAATACATATTTTCAATTCACCCATTTTTTATAACTTTTAAGCGACAGAATGTCATTCTTTGTGACGGCAGTCGTGAATTTCTTGTTAGATGTTATTTATGCACAAAGGAGCACCAGTGTCTCGTGCCATGACGCTATGCTTGGTTTAACGCCGAAATACTATCGTGTCTCCTGATATCTAAGGCGAATAATTCACTTTGATTATTACTCATTGTTACACAAAGTATCATAAAACGACATCGGCAAATAGGACTTATAATTAGCAAATTCTCGTTTGGATTTTTTTCATAATTATATGTGATATTAAACCATTTGCATTATTATAAAGTGTATTGATCGCAAAACAATTTGTAATAACTTTAAGAAATTGAATTATGGAATTGTCTATTGCTGATATACGCGGATTATTATACGTATTTTCTTTTATAATTATATATAGAAAACTCTGAGCTTCGTCTTCATTGTGAATGTGCTATTAATTACGACAAATTTTCAATTATTTATTCTTAAAAAAACTTTAATAAGAGAATAAAAAAAAATAACGTACTACAAAAATTCTATACAATGATTAAATGCGCTTTCACCAAAAAAGAATGATAGGAACCAAATAATTTTGTTTTAAAAAATAAAACGATATGTCAATAATATTATAATAATATCTTATGAAGTAACATCTTATCAATTCCTATCGCTTACTTTTAATCGGTTACTTTAAATTGGTTTGTTATATATTGGTTTATTATATAATAATCGATATCACATAGATCCTATCTACGGGGTGTAAGTCCGGTAAGTTTTGACAAAGCTCGTATGCATAAAACGGACTGACTGAGTCGAAAAGTCCTCTCCCATTATATTAATTTCGCAATAGTAAAACGAAAAATTCTAAAGATTGAATAAGTGGGTAAAATCGATGCATATAAGACAATTTTAAGATTTTTTTCAAAGTTTTTTTATAAAATATTATAAAGATGTTTCTTAAAGAACTCTTAAATGTACCTTACAGTTGTTTTCTACGTCAATTTTCTGTTCATTGGATAACTAAAAAAATATTACAAAAATTTAAAAATAATAGGAGACTTTTCGATTCAGTTTAATCCTCTATCTATACACTAGCGCTTTGTCAAAACCGAACATTCTGTATATAACAATCAGATATTTCTGGCGATATTTTATCTTATTTTATCAATATTCTAGATATTATCTCAGTCGTCTCTAGAATTGCATTTGGAAATCTAGGATATTCTTAGGATAAAATGTGCAATATACGTAAGTATAGTTATTATGATAATTGCTTAATCTATTAAAATATAATTTTTGTCTATTACAAAAAAAAATTTGAAGGAAAAAATAAAAAGTCATTATCAAGAAATCAACAGCTAGTGCAAAGGAAGATAAATTTGAATAAATGGCTGCAGGAGTTAAAACACTTTCTAAAGCTTTGACGAAGAATAAGAGTTCAAAAAGCAATAAGGTTAGTGAAATCAAGATAATAAGATTATGAACTTTAAATTGTGAAGGATAAACACAATAAAAATAAATTTTTTTATTAGACAAGAAAGAAAAGTCAGGAGGCATCAGAAGCTGGCTCTTTTGATTCAGAAAGGATTAGACAAGAGAGTACAGAAAGCAATAATTGCATAAATAATTAGCAGGATATCGATAACTTTCAAATTACTTCTAGAAATAATGAGAAAGATCAATTATATCTACAATGGAATATCTGGATTCGTATCAAGAGTTTAATTCGAAAAAGTCAAGAAAGAAAGTTAGAAATAAGGCTATTCATATGCTGAAACAATTTGGGTATCCAATAATGGTTGTGAAACCATTAACCAGGAAGGTTTGCAATGAAATATGCTTCTTCAGCATCTTATCATTTATTCTTTACGAGAATCGAAGATTCTAGACTTATAATCAACAGTTATCCATAACATTCTCTAAGATTCTTGACCGTAGTCTTGGAGAAATTGTTAATAGTTTTCATTTAAATTTTGTTGTAGACGTCAGATGATTGTGTTTGCAATATCTGTTGGCTGGTCGTACTAATATGACAATTCTATCTGGAAGATATAATGAAAAATTGAGAAACAACATTACATTAATAGTAGACATGCCGACCAAATATGGTTGTCATACAAAGATCATGATCCTGCAATACAAAAATAAAATCAGAGTGATTGTTTCTACTGCCAATTTGTATTCTGAGGACTGGGAAAACAGGACACAAGGATCCCTATTAAATTTTCTTCGATATTTTTTATTAGTTTTATATATTGTGTGTTTATAAACATCTTTTTATAAACATCTTTTTATTATTTCTTGATTAGATTGTGGATATCGCCTCATTTGCCCCGCCTGCCAGAATCCGCAAATCCTAATGATAGGGAATCTCCAATGGGTTTTAAAAAAGATTTCGAGCGATAAATCTCAGTAAATATGAACAACCAGCTTTGACGCAGTGGATATGTACAATATGGAAAGCGGATTTTTCAGACGTGAACGTGTTTCTCGTCGCTTCTGTTCCCGGAATTCACAAAGTTGAAGCCGATTTTTGAAGATACAAGAAATTGGCATATGTTTTATTGCTATGTCTACTACCGCCAGATGCACAATGGCCTATAATCATCAGAGGCTGCTTTGTTTTCAACCATCGAAAGTTGATTGTTGAAAAACATAATTCGATGTATGTCGAAGAAGATTACTATGGGTTTAAAGAATCATCCACAGTTCCAATTTATTTATCCATCAGTAGAGAATTATAAACAAAGCTTTGATTGTCAAAACTTAATCGCGATTGGTCGTACACGGCAAAAAGGCATTCGATGGCAAAAATCATATTCATAATAAGTTATAATCATTTTTTCTACATCCAGAATTTGGATATTTATTTCTTAATTTTTACTGCAAATGGAAAGCTAACCGAACAGGATGAGATCGTGCAATGCCTCATATTAAATTCTACACAAGAATTTCGCCAGATTCGAAAAATATTCCCTGGTTTGTGCTTACTAGTGCAAATCTGAGCAAATCTACATGGGAAAATCGACTACATTATTATATAGGGAACTACTAAGCCGATGTTATATTTATACCAAAATTTATCGTAAGCATGTATGGTTTTAATAGCTTCTGATATATTATATATAAATACATTTATTATGGAAATATTTTTAAGGCGTATGTTTTCGATTAATATTAATTATTATTATTAATTATTATTACATTTCAAACACGTTTGTATTTAGACTGGGACAGCAACATTTCTTATTGGGGACGAAGAAGATTCAGCCGTTCCAATATTTTCAATTCCATATGATCTTCTGTTATGTCGATATGAATCTAGTGACCGTCCTTTTGTCGGCGAATTTCTAAATTCTTTGATAGAATGTAATTTTTTAGTTAATAACGGAAATAAATGATGATACAAATCGGAGCGTACAAGTCGAACACAAGAGTGATAAGTAATACCGCAAATGGAAAAACTTTCAGAAAACGCAAATTGGAACAATGGAACATAAAAGGAGTTTTTAAGATAAGTATTTCTTTTTGACTAAACTTTTTGTTTTTCTAGTTTGCATTTCTTAAAAATTTCTTTTCAGTTTTTATCAATTTCTTTTTACTCCTTTCATTTACGATCCGATTTTTATATTTGCCAGGGAAGAAAATCATTCCCGTGAGGTATCGGATATTAATCATCGGAAGAATAATTTCCGATATTATAGTTTAATAATCCGCAAAGAATTGTTATTGGTAAATATGTAATGCATATTTTTAATCTATTTATTTCTTGTAATTTTTAGGGGACATAATAATAGCCGAATGCTAATCATTCTTTGCGACAAACAGTATCGGTATTTTGTTGAATGTTATTTATGTATTGCAAACTATTCTCTTCGATGATTACATATAAATTTTGATATTTCACACGAAAAATTTTTGTTTGGACATTTTTCTATTGTCGAGTATCGTTAAATGAAATAAATTGTGAAATTTAAGATGTCTCAGGAATTTAAAGTTTGAAATGTTTCTACAACTTTCGTAAATGTTTGTTATTATATTATATTACAATAGCATCTCGAAATCAGTAGAAGTATTAGGATCTAATTGTTAATTATGTGATTAATGACATTTTATTTAGTTAATTACGTTTCTGATATATAAATTATAGATAATTCGGTGATAGATAATCTTATCTGAAGCGCTGAGTCGTGACTACGAAGTCTTAACTTCTAAGCATTCGCAGATATCGCATGTTGTTTATCGCTATGGTACATAAAAATGTACGGGAATACTCATATGTTCGTGGAATTCTAGAATGACGTTTTACTAAACCATTTATCATTTTCTTGGAACTAAATATAGAATGTCATGATTAAGTTTACCGAACGTTATTATTGAAAAGAAATGAAGAAATTCAGAGTTAGATATTCGTGCTGTTGAAATCAAACATTTCTCATTTAGTAAGTTATTTCGGTCATAGTACTCAAACACGTTCATAACGATAAATTCTATAAGTGATGATTATAGATTCGTTATCCGTCAATTCTCTGGATTGCACTATTAAACATTTATTTATTTCAGGAAAAAACTGTATTCTTTTGGGAATAAATGTTTATATTAAATTGCAATATGTATTGTAATATGAATTAAGTAAATTAATATGTTTTTATTGTTTCGATTTATAATTGAAAATTACACGTCTCATACAAGTAATTAATTACATTATTAATGTCATGATAATAAATACATATAAAATAATACACTTAACATTGTCATGTTCCATTAGTTGTTGATCTAATCAGACGCAATAAGAACCCATTAAATCGTTAATGAGCAGTATTGAATGCATTTAGAAAAAACATATCAAGCACGTTTTCTTTTCTATCAGTCTTAGTCAGCAGTCTTATTATTTGCTGGCAACAACTAAACCATAAACGTCTGATTAATGAGCTGTCTTTTTTTCAAATTCAGGATTCAAGGAAGCTTGGCTTCGAGTGAATGTTTTGGTGTACATTTTAATTAATTACGTACTAATTAATGGATACAATTAACGGAATTTTTGTTATCGTCAACGCAATTCTGTGAAATTTCTCGAGAATCGAGAGTGTAAATAAAGCTTCTTTATCTTCTAATCTGTATTTTTATTCTTTCGATTGCGGAAATGTTGTGCGCGCAAAATACGCAAGCGAGCTGCGAGCATATAAACAATATTTGCGTTGCATATATTTTTTACACTCAGCATCTTCGTTTTTTTTCTTTTCCAATGTCCAAATATATATTTATCTTATTTTAAATTAAAAAATTTTTAAGGATTTCAAGTAACGAACAGACCTAATCATTTGCTCGGCGAGCATTTTAGCCGCTTTGTCAACTTGAACGCGCCCAATCATTTGCTTGGCGAGCAGAATAGCCACTTTGTTGACTTGAAGTGTCTGTATACGCAATAAGTGTGCGCCAAAGTTTCTCGCAGTTTCTTATAGTACATCCAAAAAACAAAAGAGGATACTCTACCTATAACGATGATTGTTGTGATTTAGAGCTTTGATATTTTATATGTTTATGAAGATTACAATAAGAAAACGTTCGTGTTCTTGTTAAAAAAAAACGTGTCTTTTATTTTCACGAGACGCGCGTGAATTTGTCACACAAGTCAAAGCGAGTGAACGTGCCGTTAGTGTAACAATATTTGATGGAGATATTATTTGATAGATTAACTTAATTCACGATGGAAATATTAGATGCTCCATTTTATATGTAATAACTGTTCACAGTTGCTGATTCAATTGAAAGTATAGCAAATGTTGCTTAGAAAGGAAAAGAAAAACAGAGGCAAACGAAACAGACGCAATATTTGTAATCAATATCTCTAATCTATTATATTTTGTTTAAGTCTATTTAAATTTGTATAATTAGCCTGTGTAATTATATAATTAGTTAATAATATAATTTAATATTATAAATAATTGTGTGTGTGTGTGTGTGTGTGTGTGCGTGTGTGTGCGTGCGTGCGTGCGTGCGCGCGCGCGCGTGCGTGCGTGTGTGTGTGTGTGTGTGTGTGTGTGTGTGTGTGTGTGTCATAGATACACACAATTAATGTCGTAAGAGTCATTGGATAAGAGTTGGAAAATCTCATTTGGGTTTCTTTCGTTAAATGATGGATATTATTCGAAATTAATTATGGGAGATTATTCAGTCATACGTTCAAAATGAACAATAAATTAAAATAAAAATTTTTTATCATTTTATGATAAACTTGCGTTTTGAATTCTGAATTATTAATACATGCATATTGTTAAAGATAGCTTTTCTTTTGTAATTGTTTAACAGAAAATTTTAAGCTTTTTTTACATTATGAGTATATACTATTGTGTATATTGATTATTTTTTACAGAGTTGAGTAGTAATGGGTTAATAAAAATTAAATAAAATTAAAAAGTAGTAACTTTTAAAAATGAAGGAATTAATATATCATAGGCTCAAAAGTTTAGAAACAAAATAATTAAAAGAGGATTACGAACCAAGCAAAATTGTGTGTTATGTAAATTTAACATTATAATTAACACTATATATATTCTTCTAAATTATATAAAAAATTACAAATGTTTCGACTCATATCGAGTCATCTTTAATGTATATATTTCATGTTGTTTAATACAAGATAGATTTTAAATTTTAGTGACTAATATGAACGAGCTATGCATCAAGGAAGGGATGGATTAGTTTTTGATGGAAAGGGAAAAAAATGAAATGGAAGGAGAATTAAAATTAGGAAAGGAATAATAATCAAGGATCGATAAATATGAATCTGAGAGTAATTCGGTATCACTTTATTTGTTTAAGCCATGTTGTTGTTTTTTTACGTGGATCATTTCTGAAATCAGTTTTTTTATATGTGATATCTCACTATCAAAAATTTTAACGTAATTCCAATTAAATTCATTGTACTGTAATCTGTGATGAAAAACAACTGAAGGAGATCCATTTCTTTAAATTAATATCCGAAATGTGTTCCTTTATTCTAATACTCAACTTTCTTTTAATTTGGCCAATATGTGCATCACAATCGACAAGTTATGTTATAGATCATATCGACGACATGACTGATGTTATCGGACATGCATACGTTCTTATTTGAATTATGTGTTTTTGACTAGTGTATTAAGAACATCGCCTGATACGTTCTGTTCCATAAAATGATTTTTATGTAAGTTGTAATTATTGTATCAATAGTAGTAGTAGTGATAAAAAAAATGAATAACATTATAATTTTAAACAATATATCATATAATTACTTTTCTTTAATAAATTTGAAAGTTTGATGGAAATCTTACACAGAATTATTGGATAAATGCAATCATACAATAAACATTAATTAACATACATAATTATTATTTTATTTATTACTTGATGACCAATTTTGTAATTCATTTATAATTTATTGTAAAAAAACTATCGATTTTAATTATAGCTATGTAAAAATTTTATTATCGAAATCTAATTATTGAAGAGGATTCTAATTCTGGGTCGAAATGTCTTGTACCAAATATTAATAAATTTAATTCGCTAATAACTAGCTCGGCTTTTAGAAGCTTTTTTATTCATTATTGATTAACTCTTTATTTAATTTGAGTTAATTCAATCTTAAAGTAATTAATTTAATTTTATCAAACTTGCAATGGATCTTATGTGGATCAAACAAGTCATATATTAAAAATAAGAATTAGTGAACATAGGAATCATGTAAAATGGAATATTCTCTCATTCCTGAACACTGACAGGAATTGTCATATGAGTTTAACTGAGACAATATAAAAATTCTTGACAATGAAAGTTTTTTAAGCAAACGTCTAACATCAGAAATGATTTTTATACACAAACAGAAAAATGATTTAAATTTACAGAATAATACGGATCTTTTAAAA
>NW_017259559.1:440112-448494 GCF_001594045.1 Atta colombica
ATTCGACATAGCTTGTTATTTGATCTATGATAAACATATTGTACAAATAGGTGTAACATCACAAGATAGTTACACCTATAAATTTGCATGTGACGTTATATAGTTCTGACTTGATTTTATAATATTCACTCTTTGTGTTATTCATTCTATGTGCTTTAGTAAATTTTGTAATCTAATGGACAATTCGGACAGTTCCGTTTTATTCAACAGCTTATTTATTACCAACATCTAATGTTTCGAACAATCGAAACAATTTTCTCATGATGCTTAACATATATTTATTTTTAAATTGTATCTACTATCATTATTATTAACTAAATTGACAAAATTGTATCTCAATAATGTATATAAATTATCTTATGTAATTCGTTGGGGGAGAACCCTAACTGTGGGTCAAAACATTTGCATTTTCATTGTAAATGTAATACATAATAAAATTGATTACGCAACAATAACTGGCATCGGCTCTTGAAGGCTTTTTATTCCAGTTTTAATTTATTTCATTAGAAATTTAGATATCTTATTATTAGATTAATTTTATATGCCATTAACTTTAAAAAAATTAATAAATAGTAACCAAGATCAATAATTAAACGAGCTATAATTAGATGTGTGCGCGCGCGCGCGCGCGTGTGTGTGTGTGTGTGTATTGGTAATCTAAAATTTATTATTTCACAATATAATTTTCTATCGTTTCGATTATATTAGTCCTCATCAGTCGCAGAAATATAATTATCCCATATAACAAAAATTAAATTAACAAAATTAATTAAAGAATCATCTTAACTTTTATTTTCAATAGTCAATATAAACGCAACCAAACTTATATTTAGTCAATTTGTCGAATAACAAAACATAATAATAATGAGTCATAATCCAATCAATTCGTTGATTAACAGCAAGAAAGAGCAATGTGAATAAAAGAAAGTTTCCAATAAAATTACAGATATAGATTGATGTCAAATTATATATAAAATGATTATATGTACGTTCTTAATACTAATGGTAGATAAAATTATATTGTGAAATAATAAATTTTGCATTGTCACATAACACACACACAACACACACACACACACACACACACACACACACACACACACACGCACGCACACACACGCACACACACACACACGCGCACGCACACACACACACACACACACACGCACACACACACACACACACATATCTAATTATAAGTCATTTAATTATTGACCTGAGTTACTATTTATTAATTTTTGTTTGAAAGTTGTACGAGCGGTAAAGAATTGTTTGTAATTTATGTTTTAACATTAACTTTAAGTTAATTTAGTTAAAAGAAGATTAATTTATTTAACTCTTCAGGATTCAATCACTTCTTTTAATAAAACAAACCATAAAAAACTATAAATTATTATAAAAATTTTATTGTATTTCAATTATTAAATCCATTTTCAAAGAACAAAACAATAAGAAATAATAGTATTTCATTTAATATATGAAAAGTGAAAAATAGATTACGAAGATAATAAGATTTTTTGTAAATCATATCGATTTTTATTATATTGTTTCAATTTTTTAATAAGTTATTATGTTATTATGTAGTATTTGATATCAAAGATTTCCTATCTTCAAGATCTCACAATATTTTACTAGAATCTTAAGCATTATTTATTGAGTCGTCTTTAAGATTGCATTTGGAAACATTTGTTTAGGACAATTTAAAATACATTGTGCTATATGTGTAATTATCTACAATTGGTGGTTCATTTTTTAAGTATATCTTTGTCTATGGAATCAAATGTTAGAAATACTAAAAAGTAAGAAGATTTGATTGAAAAAGTAAAGAGACATAAAAAAGCAAGACCACAAAGGAAATAAGAAACTCAAACAGATAGATACAGAAGCTCAGACACTTTCTACAGCTTTTGTCTGGCAAAGGACGTGAAAATTCTCAAAGTATCGAAGAAATTGGTGAAATTAAAAATTATAAGTTCGTGAACTTTAAATTATGGAAAATAAAGATAATAAATAAGGATAATAAGGATAATAAATTTCTTTAATAGACAAGAAAAAACAGTCAGAAGATATTAACATTCAATTCTTTTGTTATGAAAAAGATGAAACAAAACAATAATCACACTGAAAATAAAAATCAGCAGAATATCAGCAACTATCAAAACAGTTCTAGAAACAAAAGTTTAGAAACATTTATAAATATGAATTCCATTATGAATATATTTCAAGCTTGTAATTCCCAAAAATCAAGAAAGAAAGTTAATGAGAAGGCCATTAAGATGATGAGAAAATTGGGTCACATAATCGTGCAACCAGGGGAGTTTTTGGATAAAATATGATTATTCAGCACCTTATCATTTATTCCTGACAAGAATTGAAAATTCCAAGGAGACTTATAAGCAAGAATTCTCTATAACTTTCTCCGAAATTCTCGATTGTAGTCTTGGAGAAATTGTTTACAGTCTTCATTTAAATTTTATCGTAGATATCGAATGGCTATGTTGGCAATATTTATTGGCTAGCCAATGCTGATATGACGATTCTGTACGGCGACAAAGCATATTATCAGACATTATTTAATAATATTATTGTAATAAAAGTAAACATAAAAACTGAGTTTGGTTGTCATCATACAAAGATCATGATTCTGCAATATAAAGATGATGGAAGGGTGATTGTCTCCACTGCCAATTTGCGTTCTACTGATTGGGAAAACGTGACACAAGGGTTTGCTAAATATTCATAAATATTCTCTGTTGTTAGTGATATTTGCTTATGAATATCTTTTTTGTGTTCTTATCAGATTGTGGATTTCGCCTCATCTGCCTCGGCTACCAGAATCCGCGAATCCGAGCGACGGAGAATCTCTAACAGGTTTTAAAAAGGATCTTGAGCGATATCTAAGTAGATATGAGCAACCAGCGTTGACGCAGTGGATATGGAAAGTGCAGAAAGCGGATTTTTCTAAAGTAAATGTGTTTCTCATTGCTTCGATTCCTGGGATTTATCAAAATAATGAAGCCAATTTTTGGGGGTACAAGAAATTGACACACGTTCTATCGCGTCACGTGACATTGCCGTCAGATGTTTTTCCGTGGCCTATAGTTGCACAAAGTTCCTCCATAGGTAAACTTGGTTCATCTTTTGAAAGTTGGTTGTTGAAAGATATAATTCCGTGTATGTCAAGAGAGAGTACTAAAGATATAAAAGGTCAACCGGAATTTAAGTTTATTTATCCATCAATTCAGAATTACAAGCAGAGCTTTCATTATAAAAATTTATCTTGGTGCTCACCCTATAGTGCAGAAGCGCATTCTAAACAGTGTTAGATTTATACTTGCAGTAAGCTATAATTGTTTACTTTTATTTTGTTCAAATCTTTATGTTTATGTTTTGTCTAGACGTGATCTGTTTTTTCTACAGAATTTGATATTTATTTCGGTAGTCAATGGAAAGCAAAGCGAACAGAATGAGATCGTGCAATGCCTCATATTAAATCATATACGAGAATTTCGCCTGACTTAAAAAGTATACCCTGGTTTGTGCTCACCAGCGCAAATCTAAGCAAAGCCGCATGGGGATCAATCAAACGATTATAGTATAGCATCTATACTATAACACGGTTATAGTATAGAAAACTACGAGGCCAGCATCATATTTGTATCAAAATTTATTGTAAGCATTATATTATTTTAATAGTTACAGTATATTATTATTTTAATATAACTTGTTTCTTACATATTAAGGCTTCTGAGTAGTCAGCATCCGATTCAAAATCAATCGGCGGTCTGGCGAAATGTAGCGAAATCGGTAATCACACACACACAAGTACAAGCCTACAATATATATTATATGTTCTCTCGGCCGAAAGCGAGCACATGTACATGGGCTTGTGCTTGTGTGTATTATAGCGCCTCGCCACGATAAATGGCTAAACTTATAGACGTGGCAAAGTGATGTTTTAACGACAAAATTTGTGCTGTATGCCATTTCGTTATTATTTGCTTAATTGTGAAAATATAACATGTCTCATATTTATGAAAGTCTTAAAAATAGGCAGAAACTATAGTTATTACCTAGAATTTAATACGTAAAAGCGTATATTTCATTCATTTCAACAACTGTTCAAACTGTGTCTTTTTGCCCGAAATTAAGCTCACTTTACCTGCTTTTCACGATTATTTACTGATTATTAAGGAAGAAAAGGATAGTTCCCATTTTTACAGATATTTTAAAGCAATCTCGTCATTTAGATTTATCCAAAATTGTCTTTATTTACAAATAGTTTGCAGCATAAATTTACGTATCATTCCTTGCTTCTAACGTCACAATTCCAACATGATCGCCGCGACTACTCAGGAACTTTAATAAATATTTTTTTATTAAAATGTATAACCTATTAAAAACACATGTCTTAGTTGCGATTAACATTAATTATTACATCTCAAACTTGTATTTAGACTAAAACAACGACATTTCTCATTGTAAATGAAAACGATCCAGTCATCCCGATATTTCCAATTCCATACGATCTTCCATTATCCCAATACGAATGGAATGATGGTCCTTTCGTCATAGAATTTTGCAACTCTCTGCGATGGACTAAATGGCTGTTTTCAACAGAAAAAGTAATTTTTTAATTTTAAGATATTTTCCAATATGATTGATATTTATCCTTAATTTGGATCTAAATGTATAAGTTAATCGTAATTTGGAAAAATTTAAATTTTCAAATTTCTCTGAATAAGATAAGGCGGTACAACTTTGAACATGATATAATTCTGTACGTAACGTAGTATAATTTCGCACATGGTAATTCTGAACAAAATAAGATCTAAATCCAATTTCAAGTTTTCAGATTCTAAGTTCAAGTTTGGTAATCTTAATCTTATTATAAGGAGGATACTGTTTCATGCATGAATGTATATAAATATATATAAATATATATTCATAAACATATTTATATATGATATATATTAGACTGACAAGGAAAAAAGATTTTTTTAATCGTTTTTGAGATCAAAAGATTCCATTTCATGTCAACACCCCAAAATTTTTATCAAAAAGTATTAAAATTTAAAAGCTAGTAATCAATTTTTAAATCAAAGTTTTTTTCTTACTATAGTTTGATTTGATGCAAAAATTTAATTCGGATTTTAAATGTGATACTACATATTATTTTGATCGCTGAACACAACCAATGCAATAATTCATTTAGTTCTACGCCTTAAGAAATACACAGCCTGATTAATGTGAAAAGATGACTAAATTTCGAGTTCAAGATCGATTTTAGCAAGATTCCAAGCGTTCAAATGGGTCATTATTCCCTTCAAATTGTAGGTATGTTAATCTAGAATAAGATTCAGTTTTCCTACAGAGCCTTTAAAATTGCACTTAACTGGATTATGAAACGTTTTTAAGGATAGAAAAAATTTTTTTACATATTCTAAAGTATATCGCCTGTGGTTTTGACACCTCAAATTAAATGCCTCAATTTGATAATAAAAAACTCTTTACTAGAAAATGAAATAAAAACATAATAAAAAAGTATACTACATAATATGTAGTTTATTTCATTTAATTAAATCATTTTTTTTAACTTGCAAAATCGACCTTGATTCGAAATTTTCATTTTTGCACATTAATCGGGTTGTATTTTTTAAAGCGTATATTGTAGAACTAAATAAATTATTGCATCGTGTTCAGCGACCAAAAAAAAACATATAATATCACATTTAACATCTAGATTAAGCCATTTTTTGCATTAAATAAAATATGTATTAAGGAAAATCGAATCTTTGATTTAAAAATCATTCACTAGTGACCTCTAAATCTTCATATATTTGAATAAAAATTTAGGATTCTTTTGGCATAAAATGGGAGCTTCTGAGAGACCGATTAAAAAAAATATTTTTTTTTGTCTAATCATATGTTCCTTCTTTCATTTGTAAAATTACTTTTTAATGTAAAATAATGATAATAATAATAATAGTAGTAGTAGTAGTAGTAGTAGTAGTAGTAGTAGTAGTAGTAGTAGTAGTAGTAGTAGTAGTAGTAGTAGTAGTAGTAGTAGTAGTAGTAGTAGTAGTAGTAGTAGTAGTAGTAGTAGTAGTAGTAGTAGTAGTAGTAGTAGTAGTAGTAGTAGTAGTAATAATGATAATAATAGTAATGAGAAAATATAAAAAGTAATTAAAAAGAAAATTTTCGTATTATTTGTTTTAGAAAAAATCAATTTTAGAGAAAGAATTGTTCATATATAATTGTATCTAAATTATTTTACATACAATTATACAGTTATTATAAGCAAATTTTTTAGCATTTTTCCAAATTTGATTTTTTGCAAAATAAACAATGCGAAAATTGTCCCATTAATTAATTTTGATACATTTTTATTATTTTCATTTTTAGTACACTAAAAAACAATTTTACAAAAGAAAAAAGGATATATAGACATATTTCATGTATAATTATATATGTTTATGAATATTTATGCATGTTATGTTTATACATATATATTATATATATATATATGTATACAAATTTTTTTACCAGGAGAATACGCCAAACAGAAGAAATCTCGAAAAGTAAACTAAAATCTTATTTTGTTCAGAATTGTAGCATTCAATATTATATCATTTTACATTATGTTTTATCATTAATTTGCTGTAATAGAAAAAAATTTAATTATTTATTTTGATTAAAAAAATTTTTAATATTTAAATCGTATTTAATTATAACTTGACTTTTTTCACAAATTAAATAATGGTACTTCAAAATATTAGTCTTACTTAAAAAAAAAATGTATGATTGTCAGATTAATAGAATAATATTTTCATTTAATTTTTGTAATAATGTATATTATTTAAAAAAATAATATATTATTTTAAAAATATTAATTGTTCTAGATATTATTTGAAGAAAAATATACAGAACAAATGGAAGTATCGGATGAAGAAGAAACTCAGGAAAGCAACAATTTATCCAAGAAGAATAAAATTTCTAGTAATTTGTTTAAAAAATTATCATCTAGAAGAATAAAATCAGAAGATCAACATTCAGATGAAGCATTTCAGCAAGCAAGCAAAAATTTAGAAACATATGCTGCTTTAAAAGGCAAATGGAATGACGAAACAGATTTTGGAAATTTTGTTGTGCAAAAAATTAAGAAATTATGATAAATTAACACAAAGCATTATTCGGAATGAAATTATAACCGTATTTTTAAATGCCGATAGAAAGATTTATAACGTATCATAACAATTTGTTTCAATTGTTTATACTCTACTAAAAAAAAACAGATGTACAATCTACTATTACATTCCACTCGCAAAATACGATTTCAGAACCTTCACTTCATCATTATTAAATGCAACACAGTATTTTCCCGTTAATTTTATTACTCCTGTGGTAGATGACATTCTCAGGAAATCAAAATGTAACTGCAATGTAACTTAGGGAGTACATAGGAAAAACAATGATATATTTCAATTATCAATAAATGATATAAAAATTAAAGATAGTACCATTGAATTATATTCTTTATTTAATTAATCTTTAATTTGGTATGATTTAACTTAGCCAGTTGTTGACATCAAATCTTTTATATAATACTAATGATACATGTCATTAGAGTTAATATTATTTACTTAATTTGGTAATTTGGGATTTAACTTGATGCCATATTATGATATGCCACATAATTTTAAAGATATTTAATTTAAAAGAATGCAGGTATATTCTTTTGTTAATTAATTTTTGTATTAAATTATATTTGTAACTTTTATAATGAATGATTATAAATAACTACATATTACAACTTTGCTTCCGCCGTTTTTTTTCCAAAATTCGAGGCTTTATTGTAAAAACTGGTTATACATTTATGATTCAAAGTATTGTCCATCGTTGGCCACTATTTTCTCCCATCTTTCGGGTAGCGTACGAATCCGGCATCGAAAAAACTGGTCATCTTTTGAAGCTATCCACAAATCGATCCAATTTTTTATTTCTTCATAAGACCGGAAGTGCTGGTCAGCCAGGCCGTGTGCCATTGATCGAAACAAGAGATAGTCAGAGGGAGCAACGTCTGGAGAATACGGCGGGTGGGGTAGGACTTCCCATTTCAACATTTCCAAGTATGTCTTGACCACTTTCGCAACATGGAGTCGAGCATTGTCATGCTGCAAAATCACTTTATCGTGTCTCTCGTTGTATTGCGGCCGTTTGTCTTTCAATGCTCGGCTCAAACGCATCAATTGCGTTTGATACCGATCGCCTGTGATTGTTTCAGTCGGTTTTAACAGTTCGTAATACACTACGCCCAGCTGGTCCCACCAAATACAGAGCATGACCTTGGACGTCAAAATCACCGTTCTTGAAGCGTTGAAA
>NW_017259559.1:448594-455211 GCF_001594045.1 Atta colombica
ACTGTTCTTGAAGCGTTGAAATCACTGACGATACGTTCTTTCACTAATAGCGGCCTCACCATAAGTATTTGAGAGCATTCGATGAGCCTCAGCCGCAGATTTCTTCATATTGAAGCAAAAAATTAAAACCTCCCACAAATGACGAAAATTTGGCTCGTAAACTGACATTTTCAATCGAGAATAACTTTATGATGCAAACACAAATCGTCTAATGTTTCTATGGGATTATGTTGATAGACTCTTATTGTATGACGTCTATGATCTATTTATTTCGATCACCACTTGCCGCTAAAGCCATTTATAAGAAAACGGCGGAAGCAAAGTTGTACACCTAATAATTTTACGCAAAATATTAATGCGATGTATTAAATTTTGACTGATTATTCTTCAGATTTTTTTTTGATGCTTTAACTCTTGTATTAAATTATATTTTAAACTATTACAATAATTTTTTGTCCTGATATTTATTATATCTATGACATGATTATGACATTATATATGTTAAATATGTTAAAATCAGCAATTTAGTACGAATGTACTATCTTTATATTTTATATTTTATATTATGACTTATTGTTTTTCGTCGGTCCGACCTTTATCAATTTAAACATTTCGTTAGACATTCGTCACTCCGAACTGGTTTGGACAGAATTCAAACAAATCTACATAAAATGTATCATAAAATGTGATTAGTTGTGAATATTAATATATCATCAAAGTTTCATTATGAGATTTCGCGATCGTGTGGGTAAGTTACTCGCTATTTTATTGATTGAATTTAAATATCTCAAGTATATGAATTTAAACAAATTATACTACAGTTTTGGCAACCTTCGAATGATTACCTTGACTATTCGCGAAGTCTAGTATGGATTAAGAAGATTGCTGATGAAAATTCCAAAAAGAATTAAAACATTCAAGATTTTTCAAGATTTTAAATAAAGATGATATCAACACTTTATATGAATTAACAAATGTATTTGTAAAAATTTTACTTGTTTGAAGAACTGTTCTTAGATAATTATATAATGTACATTTACTTCGTAAGCTATTTTTTATTGATAGTGTACGTCAAAATGTTTAAATTTAAAACACTTATAGATCTTTTAAAATTATTTAAACACTTAAAAATGCTTCATATAATTTTAAATAAATTTTTATCAATATTAATATTGTAAAGAATGCATTACAAGATAACCTATAAATAAACCTATAAATAAACCTATAAATAAAAAAATAACAAATATTTATTCTGTTATATATGGCATGCAAATATATGTGTACATTTTAATTACATACAATTAATTAAAACATAAAAAACAAAAAATGACAAAATTCCAATTTAATTTGACTTTGATTATCTATTAATGCAATTAAAATAAACGTATACAATACATATAATTAATTTTAACGAAAGACTAAACCCCTTTCTTTCAGATTTCTTCAAGTCAATGATCGTTTATTCTCTCTATTCTGATCTTTTCGAAAGTAAAGTGGTCTAAAATCATATATCTAAAATCATATATAGAATTTATTCGAATTTAAAAAATACTTTAAATGCAAAAAATACTACAACGTTTTTTGATATCGTTTAAATTCAGCGGTTCGTAAAATTCTCAACATGACTGACAGTCACAAGATCGTGGTGACTGCCAACATCAAAGAAGCCGACAGCTACTGTCACTACTGTATATAGTTATACTGTAGTATGATCCACTAAAACAATCGTTGGACATTTATATTCTATTATATCTATGCTTTTTGTAAATGAAGAAATATTACACGTTGCACAAATGCTTTTATGTAAATAAATAACTTATTACGTTTCTATTAAAATAAATATTTATTTGAAGGTTAGAAAATTATGACAATAACTAGTACAATAAGGACTTTCAATAAATATAAAGCCGTAAATAAAAATCAATTACTGCCGATTGTAACAAGAATAGTTGACCAGTGATTTATTGGTTAAATCGACATTATAGAATCATTCGAGATAAGAGAACTTTGTAGAGAATTATGTCCTAGAATTCGGACCAAAAAATTTCTAACATTGTGGATACAAGCTTTTATTAAAGATGCGTTTTTTGTGTTAACGTTTGACACTCATTTTTAATAGAGTAGGTATAAAGAGAGAAGCGTCAATGTGTGTGCCTAATGCTGATCGGTTCTAATTCTAAAGATTAAAAAAAGACAAAGAATAAGTTGAACCGAGATTAAAGTTAAATCTATATTGAAATAGAAATAGACATAAGTGTCCTTACTGTTAGTTAGAAGCAATGTTAAAGAAAGAAGAGGTTAAAACGAAGAATTGTAAATATATATATGTAGGTATAATTCTAGATGTAAAATACCAAATGACGACTTCCGGTGATCGATATTTTCTTCATACCTACTCTAATTTTTAGTGTGAAAACAGATCACGTGATAAAAATTGACGATATCAAAGATCGATTTCGATTATGAGACCTATTTGATGCTAAAAATGAGCGTCGAGTATCAGCATGAAAAGATACCTTAAATCAGCTTTCGGGATATCATGGAACTTTATCCCTAGGATGAAAAGTGAAAAGTGAAAATTTTAATTATTGAAGTTAAGGGAGAAATTTTTCACTTTTCATTTTTCATTCTAAGAAAAAAGTTTTATGATTGATATCTTGATAATGCACATACTTGTATAATTGTAGATTTCAAATTTTATAAGATTTCGTCATTTCATTTAATTCATACACGTTGATTATACACGTCCTATTTGAGCGCATAAACATGTAACTTTGGTTTTATTTGATTAATTATATTTCTTGATATGTATATTAATGTATTATGGATTATTTATTCAAAATGTATTCTAATCGGAATTTATTCCGTTTTGTTTCATGATAGGAAATTATAGATAACATAATGATTTTATCTGCAGTATTGAAATCTGGCTACGAAGTTCCAGTTCCAAAGCAATTATAGATGGCGTATTGCTTCAGTTTGTTTCTCCTGTAAGTTTATAGAGTTCTAGGACGAGTAACGTTTTCAGCGGAATCATTTATTGCTTTCTTGTCAAATATGTGGAATTCCATATGATTATGCTTACATAATATTATTTGAAAGATATAAAGAAATTTAGAGTTAGTCAATTATTCGTGATTAACGTCGAGCATAGACGTTTCCTGTGTAAATTCCTTCGTTCAATTTCTATTTGACAACAATGAATTCTATAGGTGATGATATTGAATTTATAAACGTTACCTGTCAATTCTCTAGATTTTGAAGTATTTTATTTATTTGTTTATTTGTCATTTATTTGCAGAAAAAAAACTTTGCCCTTTTATGGAGAAATGTTATCGAAAAAATCCGATTCACTTCGGTGAAATGTCACATCCTCATTGTAACTATTTATTGTATATTTTTTAAATATTAATTTTATACATATTTATTACACATATTATATCGAATAATATTAATAGTTATCATTTTAATTTCAGTGGAAAAATTACTGGTAAATCAGTTGGATGGCACAATAGAAATACCAGAAGTGCTTCATTTTGCATGTAATGATCGTTCACAATTGTTGGATCAATTGAAAGTATTGCAAATAGTACTTAGAAGGGAAAGAAACAAAAATAAGGACAACCAATTATCTGGAATTGATAATTCATCTTTTAAAGCACAATCTTCTTCTATTACTAATGTATCAAGTACTAAAGAAGATTTGAAGGATAAAGTAGAAAGACATAAGAAAGCTACAGTACAGAGGAGACAAGATAAACTTAAGCAGATGGATGTAGAAGCTCAGGCACTCTCTAGAGCTTTGACTGGAGAAGAACATAAGAATCATACAGAAATCATCAAGGTTAGTGAAATTCAGAATAAATTTGTAAATTTTACATTATGGAAAATAAATAAGTAAATATAAGCTTATTTATTAGGCAAAGAAGAGAAGTATGGAAGCATCAGAAGTTGGCTCTTCTGTTACAAAGAAGATGAGACAGATGAGCATAGAAGGCAGCAATTACACTAAGGATAGTCAGCAGAATATTAATAACTCTCAAAGCAGTTCTAGAAACAATGAGCAAAATACAAGTTCAGGAACATCTATCATGGATATGTATCAATTCTGTGATTCCGAAAAATCAAGGAAGGAAGTTAGGAAAAAAGCTATTCAGATGATGAGAAAATCTGGCTATACAGTGTCTGTTGTAGAACCAGGAGAGTTTGCAATAAAATATGCCTTTTCAGCGCCTTATCACTTATTCTTCACGAGAATCGAAAATTCAAAGGAGACTTATAATCAACAGTTTTCCATAACATTCCCTGAGATTCTCGATCGTAGTCTTGGAGAAATTGTTAATAGTCTTCATTTAAATTTTATGGTAGACGTTGGATGGTTGTGCTTGCAGTATTTATTGGCTGGTCAATGTACTGATATGATGATTCTGTACGGTGATAGAGTAGATCGTGAGAAATTGAACAACAACATTACCATGATAGAAGTAGACATGCCGACCAGATTTGGTTGCCATCATACGAAGATCATGATCCTGCAATATAAAGATAATGGGATCAGGGTGGTTGTTTCTACTGCTAACTTATATTCCGACGACTGGGAAAATAGGACACAAGGGTCTATTAAATATTCTTAAATATTTTTTATTATTAATATAATGTTTGTTCATAGTAATTTTTTTTTTATTGTATCTCGATTAGATTGTGGATCTCGCCTCACTTGCCTCGGCTATCAGAATCTGCAAATCCTAGTGATGGGGAATCTCCAACAGGATTTAAAAAGGATCTCGAGCGATATTTGAATAAATATAGACATCCGGCATTGACGCAGTGGATATGTGCGATACGGAAGGCTGATTTTTCGGATGTGAACGTGTTCCTCGTTGCTTCTGTTCCTGGAACTCACAAAGATAACGAAGCCGATTCTTGGGGGTATAAGAAATTGGCGCATGTCCTATCGCGTTATGCCACATTGCCACCAGATGCTCCTCAGTGGCCTATAGTTGCACAGAGTTCCAGCATAGGCAGTCTTGGTCCAAACTTCGAAAGTTGGTTGTCAAAAGATATAATTCCATGTATGTCGAGGGAGACTACAAAGGGTTTAAAGAGTCATCCGCACTTCCAGTTTATTTATCCTTCGATAAAGAATTACAAGCAGAGTTTTGATTGTCGAAATTTATCTTGCTGTTTGCCCTACAGTGCGAAAGTGCATTCTAAACAACAGTGGATAGAATCTTATTTATAGTAAGTTATAGTCGTTTTATTATTACTTTATTCATCTTTATTTCTTAGAAGCAATCCTTTTTTTCTATAGAATTTGATATTTATTTCTATAGCCAATGGAAAGCCAAGCGAACAGGACGAGATCGTGCGATGCCTCATATTAAATCCTACACAAGAATTTCGCCCGATTTGAAAAGCATTTCCTGGTTTGTACTTACCAGTGCAAATCTAAGTAAAGCTGCATGGGGAGTCCAACGAAATAATCATTACATAATGAGCTACGAAGCTGGCATTATATTCATACCAAAACTTATCGTAAGCATCATATTACTTAATAGTTTATGACATGTTAAATGTTATGAATATATTATAGAAATGTACAGAAAGAGGCGCATGTTTTAATCAATCAACATTAATTATTACATCTGAACGTTGTTTGTATTCAGACTGGGACAACAACATTTCCTATTAAAGATGAAGAAGATCCAGCCGTTCCGATATTTCCGATTCCATACGATCTTCCATTGTGTCGATATGAATCGAGTGACAATCCTTTCGTCTGCGAATTTCTGACCTCTTTAGACAGAGTGTAATTTTTCAGCTTATGACAGTATCTTCTTTTTTGTCCCTTTTCAATGAAATAATATTTTTGCATCTGTGTTTGTATATTTATTTACATGTATTTTTACAAAATAATGAAGTATTAAATGTCAATTTTTTAAAAACCTTTCCTTTGAAATTTTTAGAGTGTAGGAAAAGTAGTTTATAGTTTTGATTTAAAGAATTTAAGACTTTGATTACAAATGTTGGAAATTAGCCTTCGACTTAGTTATTGAATTATTTATTGTATCCATGGATATCTTTAATGACTCAATATTTAATCGAGATCGTATAGGCTATATGATTATTTATATATGGGAAAAAAATAAGGAAGTGATGAATTGTTAGAGAATTTTCGCATAGTGCGTAACTTCTTCCTCAGTCTTGATTTCGCGACGAAATTTCGTATTCGTCGCTTCGGACGCGTTTTCAATAAAACATCAGTACGAAAGCGCTTCCTCGATGCGAGGACCGAAACGTAATATTAGCGTTGTCCGTGCATGCTCAGCCTTCAAATGGCTATTAATCGAATCATGATATATATGTAGTAATTATGCCTATCATATACGTTCGATAATGTGTTCTATCTATATACGTATGTATGATTTATAAAAAAGTACGCGAACTAGTGAAAAATTTTCAAGTTATAGATACGTCACTCTGATTGTAAAGATGATAAAAAGACAAGCGATTTTTTTTTAATAAATCATTAATTGACTTTAACGTAAAATGGAGAGGAAATATTGTACAACTCTATTTTTATGATATGTATATATATATATGTATGTATATATATA
>NW_017259559.1:455630-458895 GCF_001594045.1 Atta colombica
TATGATTAAAATATGAAATTATATAAAATATTTTTTAATAAAATATTTATAATCGATAGATTGGATTTGTAAAATACATTGGGAAATTCCCCTTTGTATTCCGATAATCAATAAATAATCATATATTTGAAATTGAATCACGCCTAACCAGAAACAAGGTTTCACTTCGTAAAAAATGTTCAATTAAAATAAATAGATTTTATTCTATTTCAAAATAAAACTTTTTCAAAAAGAAAACTTTTTATTATATTTTATGAACGTATTGTATCAATGCAAATATTGTTAGTAAAAATATTTTTATTATATTTTGCAAGAATTTTCTTAAATAATGTCATTAGTGCTCAGGATTTTTAAAAAGAATTTAAACAACATGAAATAAAGAAAATTTGAGTCTGTTATTAAAACATGAATACCATTTGTTTAACTTTATTATAATCCTTATTACGCGTGCAATTATTAGATCGATTATCGATGCGTAGATTCTAGCAGAATGATTTCACCCCTTTTAATTAAAGACTTTGATTTGGCCTTTTTATTTTATTCGCGGGATCAATCATTAAAACTTGTTAGTCATCAAAGTTTTCTGAGCCGCTCTGAACCTCCCACCTAAAAGCCGAACTTCCTAGTTGGATGTCCTCGGCGCAGATGCGGCTTTTGGGAAGGGACATTCCTCGATACCGGCAACGGCCAGTCGAGGACGTTGATCATCAGTGCACGAGATGTCATTGGCAGGATAAGACTTCACCATCGGTGTATGATTCCTCCGTTTGGTACTGGGCCCGGACCGTTTTCGGAAGATTTTGTTGGATCAGAGCACTCGTCGTAAAATCTACCGGAGATTCATCAGAGATCTCGTAAGTGTTAATCGAATGAGATACATCAAGGAAAGTGACATTGTGCATATTACATAAAAAACCGGACTTTGTATGTAGATGCTAAATTTTTGGGAAGAGAACAATACAATTGCGGCACGATGGGTCAGGGAGAACGTGTTCCGCCTGATAATGTAACAAACGCGAAAGTATCGAAAGCGAGTTTCTATGCAATGCAAAAGTCTATTGCTTCACCTTGTTCGATTCTTCGCCGATTCTTTTGCCAGTGAAAACAATCGATTAGCACAATGACGCTAATCATGCTCGATTCAATTTTCTTCCCCTATTTAAACAAGATAAACATTACACACACACACACATACACACGCGCGCGCGCGCGCGCGCGCACACACATACACGTATACACACACACAACACACATGCCGTAGCATCATTATTATCTTTCGAAATGAATCGCCTTTTTTATAAGGCTAGAAAATTTTAAAATTTTTTCATGATGATGTTACGAATTTAGTACGCAAACAAATGAGTTGCAAGTACAATTAGTTTATAATAATTGGTGATTTCAAAAGAATTTTATTTGAAATAATCTTATAACCATATAGCAGGCCTTCAAGAGATGTTTTAGAAACGTTTAAAAAAAACATCCTATACTTTACATCCTATAGGTGTTCCTAGGACATTCCTGTATAAAGTATGGGTAGGAAGTACAGGAACCGGTTCTCTGTTTTTTGTTTACCTTCAACTCGACAAGGTTAAAGCAATATATTAAGACAGGTGCAATATACTCATTTCTATCTTCTATTTCTATCTATTCATAATGCAAAATACCTATAATAAATTTTGTTCTTTAATTAGCTGTTATTAGCTATTATAAGCAACAATGTTCCATCAGTTTTTTTATATCATGGACAAGGCTATAAAGTGTGCGCGGATTATTTTCTTTCATTTAATCTTGTATTAGGCTACTTTTGGGGAGAAAATACTATTAGTCCTACCATGTCATTTTGTCCTTGTTTTATCTAATAAACGATAAAATGAAATACAATAGTGCTGATAACGCACTCTCTGGACGCAACTCATAAGTCTGACATGATTTTCATCATTTGAAGTTTTTTTAATTGACAAAATTGTTTTATTAAATAATTATTAACGTTGTCGATATTATATTTTATTAATTTGATATGAATCTTGTGGGAGAGATCGCTGATAGTCAACTGTTAATTGTCAATAAAATTATTTATTTAGCATCGATGTGTATGTATGTGTCAAGTTACAATTTTAATATTTAATATTTGCAACACGCATGCCGTAATAAAATTCGTTATAATCGAGAGAATGTATGATTGTGAACGAAGATATTACTAGCTTTTACTGTAATGTGAAGTATGAATCGTGCTAAACTTCAGTCCAAAACCCTGACCCTCGAATGCCGGAAGTCTAAGTCCAGATTTTAATTTCTGTCAACACAAGGCTCACAAGAATGACATAATCCAACATTTTAAGATGAATCTGTTGACGTCGCTGCAATTCGTTCGTGGTCTTTCGAAATGATGCGAGCGCAACCTGCATTCTTATTGACGGGACGAGGAACGCCGTCGACCGCCCAGACGAATCGATAAACCGGTGCGAGTAGTGTTGCGGCGGTGGAAGATATCCAAGAGTCTAGCTACCTCCGACCGGAGAGCGTCCGGCTTGTCGCCGGATTGATTTTTGTGGAGCGGCAACCGCGCGGCGCGAGGATGATGACTTGTTGGGTCCTGATCGGGGTCTTTGTAACCATCGTGCTCATTTATAGCTTCATCGAATTTCATTATTTTCTACGCATGTTTCTCACCGTCTTCCTCGCGCGTTTTTGCAAAAAAAAGGTGCACATTCTTGATGAAACTGTGATCTATGGTACGTGAGAAATATATATTGAATTTTAATTAATGAAATCCATCGATATACTTTATTAGCATTAATTTTTTTCTAAATGTATTAGTATTTAAAAAATATATGTTTAATGGCAATCTCACAGCCACATAAATTACGTGTACACTATTAATTAAAATTCATTTTTATTTTTTAGAACGATTATATAATAAATATTATAAAATAATTAATACAGATTTATCTGAGTTTCACTGTAATCTCCCGGTAAAAATTTTTTTATGTTTTCACATTATTATTTCTATTATACTAAAAAGTAATTTTACAAAAGAAAGAAGGATGTATAAATATGTATAAACATATTTATACATAAACACATAAGTATTCATGAACATGTATAATTATAATATGAAATATGTTTATACATCCTTCTTTCTTTTGTAAAATTATTTGTTAGTGTAATACAATAGAAATAATAACAGTAATGTAAAAACATAAAATATAATTAAAGGGATAATTTTTGCATTGTTTGTTTTAGAATAAAACAAGTTTGGAAAAAT
>NW_017259559.1:458995-462907 GCF_001594045.1 Atta colombica
AATGCAAAAATTACTTTTTTAATTATTTTTAATGTTTTCATGTTACTATTATTATTTCTATTATACTAAAATGTTACAAAATTTTACAAAAAAACAAGATGTTTGAACATATTTCATACATAATTATACATATTATGAATATTATTTATGCGTGTTTATACATATTTATACATATTCATGCATGAAATATTTTTTCCGGGTTTTTTATTGAAGAGTAAGAATTCTTTTTCAAAATGTGTACATTTTAATAATATAAGAAACATGCAAATATATTTTTATGTTGTATTTTACATGAAATCTTTGCAGCTTTGGAGATTATTCTACAACTTAATTAACTATGCCTATAATTAAATACATAAGTAATTTTGTTCAATCAATAAATTCCAACACGATCGCAGCGATTTAACATTAATTAAGAGGTGATTACGTTAAAGAATTATTACATTCGTTTTATCATTACGATATAATTTTTATAATTTTAATTATTTTAATACAACGATAGTTAATCATGTCTATAAAATTGAGAATATATAGACAATTTAATTTGTTCAACAATTTTCAATACAACACGGTAATGCAACATTAAAAGATGATTATGCTGAAGAGTTATCGCACGTTTCGTCGTTATGATATAATCTTTACAATTTCGGTTATTTTAACACAACGATTTAATTAATGTTTATAAATACACCGTAATTTTTTGCTCTATCAATAATTTTAAACGACATAAATCGACGTAAAAAAAAATAAATATTAATTAACAAGTTACGTTAAAAATACAATTACATCACACATGTCGTTTTGTATAATCTAGGAATCCTTACGATTTCTTTTGGTTGTCTCCCTCTTGTTAACCTTGATCTGTTATGTGGAATTAATAGATAGAATGTTATAAATAAATCCAGAACATATTGATTATAAATAATTCGCAATAATTCGCTTAAATAATTCAAAATACCAATCTTAAATTTCTTCCTCATGAAAAAAGTATTTTTTAAAAATTTATGTTACTCCTAGCAAACAGTTATAGAGATCTTATTTTCTTAGAAAAAAATAAAGAAATATAAACTCGAAAATTTTAGGACTTTTTTCCTAAATATTTTCAAATCAGTTTGTGATTGTCAGAAGTAACGCGCACTTGCGCATTAATTTCTGAAATGTTTTTGCACAGTATAACTCTTAAATAAAACACAAGTCATCATAATATCAAAACATCATAATATCAAACATCATAATATCAAATATCAAAACAGATTTTGCAAATCTGATTATTAAAAGTTATATATTAAAAGTTACGTTTCAATCTACTCATTTTGACATCATTGCAATTTTGTTATTCTGTTTGGCTAATATTGTCTTTATACAAAACTAAATTTGTCAGTAGGTATCGTAAGAATTCGCTCATTATTATATCAGACATTAGAATGCTAATTAGAAAAAAAAATTTTGTAATATTATTAAAATGAAATTAATTAACAGAATTGCCAAACTCAAAGCCAAATTCAAAGTAAACGTGTGTAATTAAATTTTACTAATGTAAAACAACAATTATAGATTTTGATTCGACGTTTGAAATCCTTTTAAATATTAAAATAATAATAAAAAATTAAAATATACAAAAATCTAATAATAAAAAAATTAATATATACAAAATAGAGTTCAGTATAATCGTCAAATAAAATGCAATAAATATTAAATATTAAAAGGAGCAATACGCTCAGACATAACACATCGAATCACGAAATTATTTTACATTATACTAGATTTTATCGCGTTGTTTTTTTTAATATGCGTCTTATATAATGACTACTCTATATTGATCTCTATTTTTAGATTCTAAATAATTTTATAAATAATTTTTCATATACAAATATATGCATATACAAATATATATCAACATACATTATGAGATATGGCCTTCTTCCATTTGTAAAATTACTTTTTAGTAAAAATTATACATAGTACGGATGAGCGAATTTTTTTGCATTTTTTTAAATTTGATTTTTTTCTATAAAATCTACTAGTAGTCATCCTATGACATACATTTATTGTAACTGGATAGTTACTAGTAGATTTTATTTACGTTTGCTCATAATATGATTCACATGTATAGCTTTTCAACGAATGCAATGACCGATTAGTCGTATATACATACCTAAGTAAGGTATGCCACCACTCGGTTGCAGTTACGCGTCCTTAATTCTTTTAACTTTATCCGAAGTTAAAATCAACCATGTCTTAAAATCATCATCCATCCAATGGAATCATATTCCATTGTGTAATGTCATTATGTAATGTAACAATGTCTGATTTCGATCAATTGTACAGAAATACAGTTTTAGTTCCAATATGTATGAAATATCGAGGAACTGAATTTCCTGTCTTTTGAATGAGAAATGTTCGATGTTTAATACTTCAGTATATCTTTAAGCGTACGTATGTGAAGCGTTGAATCGTGTAATTATTCTAACCATTGAATTTTAACCATTGTATTTACCACTTATCACAATACAAATTTATAATTATGTCGCACATTTATAACAAAAATGCGTTACTTTTTTATAACATGTTTTACATCTTTATTGTTTAACTTATTGTAATCATGAGCAGCAAATGAAGTTACGTAATTCGCAATATAATAGTTTTTAAATCAGATTAAAAAATTATCTTAGTATAATTATCTTACGATATTTTTCCCAGGCATTTGCACTACCAATGACGTGGACGCACTTTTGTATCATATGAATAACGCGAGGTATCTTCGCGAACTCGATTTTGCGAGAGTCGACTTTTACGAAAGGACCGATCTCTACCGAGAAGTTTGTTCTCAAGGATCAGGTATTGTACAAGGAGCTGCCACTATACGCTACAGGCGTTTCATCAAGCCGCTTACGATCTTCAAAATAACATCTAAGGTAATTCAAGAAATTTAAATTTGAGTACGTGTAACATTTTTCCTCTTCACAGGTGAAGAGAAAAAATTCTTACTTACACAAGAAACGTAAACACAAGAAAAAAAAACATCGATTCGTTACGAGAGTTTATAGTATACTTATTACAATAATAATTAATAGATTAAGAATTTTTTTTTATTAAAAAACTATTTTGAAGCACATGCTTTTGTTGCTACGTTTAAATAACGTTTAAATAATTACCATGTATATCACTGACGTTTGTAAAACCATCTTACCGAAAGTTTTTCTCGAAAATAACATCTTTTACAAAGTATCAACCGCATATTATATTGGTCTGCCACAAAAAGATTGAAACGTTGCATATATCGGATGCGAATAGCAAACGCGTCAATAGACGCGTCAGTTATTTTTTTTTTCAATGCATTCATGATCCTAAAGTAAACGCCATTTGATTTCGTAATTGTAATGCACCACGCGATCGTATGACGCACAGTCTCGAAACTCAGGTTGGATCTTCTTATGGAAATGTTTAATGTCCTTAACAGGCGCAACTATGTATTGTAAGAGACAAGGTTATATATCAAGGCTTTGATAATAAATGCATGAAGGGCGATTATATACATTTATGCAAACCAAATACGGGCAAGGTCGCATTAAGAAAAATTGCGCCAGAGACTTGTGATCTTTGAACGCCTGTCTTTTTCATCCCAATAATTATAACATTTCTAACGACCTTTTTTCCAGTAGTGTTTCATTACATGGATTATCTCTATTTTCATTATCAGTGTTCACATTGCATGTTTCATGTTTAAAACGAAAATATTTATATGTAAAGTCGAAACCACTTACAATCAAAGTTAGATGTCAAACTAATACTTATATACATGTATCTATACTTATATACATGTATCTTAATAAATTTATCTCAGAAATATGACTATACGCGCCGATTTCCTTCGGGCTTTTAATCTGAAATGTTTTATATATATATATATAT
>NW_017259559.1:463007-466414 GCF_001594045.1 Atta colombica
AAAACCTGTAAAGGTTTTCCGTGTATTCCGATTTCTGATAGGTTAAAATCATTTATTCCTAATTCCTCATTGCTTCTATTATGGGCAGAGCCTTATTGCGAAAAATATTATCTCGGGATATATTTCTGAAATAAGTTCATTTAAAATACATATACGAGGATTAACCAGAAAATAAGTTCTGATGATTTATTTAAAGAAAACAAGTGTATACTTACATAAAATTTTATTGCTTTTTAAAATACACACCTTACACTATCTTTCTATATAGACTGTGTTTCTTCAAAATTGACTGCCAGTACTGAAAATCTATAGTGCACGCAACATAAACTGTAGCATTTTCAGTACTGGCAGTAAATTTGGAACATAGCCATAGTTGCCGCTGTTGTTGATGCACTTATTATAGCAAAGCACTAGATATCCTTTCATTGTAGAAAATTGCCGCCTGTAAGGTAAATCATCATGTGACAGCTTCTTTGACCTCATTGTCATCGTGGAATCGCTGGCAAGCAAGCGAGGATTACAAATTAATTTTTTTTTCTGCACGCATCAATTAATTATTAATCAGATTATGGTCGTCTGCTCTGTTCATTGTCATTCATATTTGTGCGTCTTTTATTATCGTCTTTTTAAAAGTCATATCCATCTTCTTACTTATTAAATCACTCGATTATTGCATGTATACATTCATATATACATTTCACAAATTTGATTTAATGCTGAAATTTGAATTTCAGCATTAATATTCTGCGCATTTAAGAAACTGATTCAGATCGTATTTCACAAGTGGCAGGCATTGCGATTTGTTTAAACATTATAAACACACTCTACAATGCGTATGCACTGAGCCAATAATTGAAAGTCGTGTCAATCTCTTGCCAATGAATCGACAAATTCACGTACATTGTAGTGCATTAATTCGCTGGGTTTTAGTAGCGACTTATCGACGTTTATTTTTTACTCAAATACTCATCAACTTTACAGAAAAACTGCAAAAATCATTTATTTTCCTCTTATAGAACTCTAAGAATTTTTTCAGAATTTTTTATCAACTTTTTAGTACTGCATTTTCTTGTTTTCGATAAGTTGGATGTAATGCACTGCATTATACAAGTACTATCTAGAGTCACTATAATGAGAATCAAGACAAAACCGATTCGCCTCAGGATTGGTTCTGGATCCGTGCGATGTGTTAGTGAAAACATGTGTTTGTATACATGTACCGTGTATGTGTTAGTGAAAATGTGAGTTGTGTAACGTACTCTGTACGTGTGAGTGTGTAAACGAGGTCTCATCAATGGCGTTCTTCTGATCTGTTGTCTTATTATAGTGACTCTAGCACTATCGCGACCGCACTACTGCTGCGGCATTAAAATTTAAAAACTTATTAGTTGCTTGTTGTACTTATTTTGTACATAGTTTGTATGTTTCTTTTGTATTTTGACAAGTGAGATTCAATTGAGTTCTTTCTATAATCTGCACAAGATCGTGTGCTTTAGTGAATTTCGTAAACCATAAAATTTATAAGTAAGTAATGGAATCGGAATAACCTATCGAAGCAATGAATGTGAGCAACATTTGAGAAACAGAAGATGTATTTCTGTCCTGCTCATTAACTTCTTTCTGCGTATGTGTCAAAAAAGAAAAGGATAGAAAGATATTTTTGTCTTTAGATTTTGTTCACAGCCGACATCCGTATTCCTCTTCCATCACTGTAAGTTCTGTGTCATAAACTCACTTCAAAGTGAGATTATGAGCCTATGTACAATTTTTTACCAAAGTATTGATGATCATTAATCTCAATGTAAAATATTTAGCTCACTTCAGACTCACTTATGTATAAATGTATAGCAACTAATTTTGGATAGCTCTTATATCCCTGCACTAAATTCCAAATAAGTTCTAATAAGAGAGATTGACACATATTTAGCTAAATGCGGTTTTGTGCAGTGGACAGCTAATGTTTATATCTCGAAATTCACATTTAGCCAAACTAATTGTTGTTTGTAAAAGCAAATATATTCCAAAGTCACTTGAAATTTCAAGTATATTCTAATCAACTTTTAATTGGAAATACGTACTGATATATTCCAATTAATTTTGGAATTCTAAATGTGTTCAAATGTATTCTCGAGTTTGCAAGTGAAAATACACCCAAGTTATTATGGAATGCTGAGTGTATTCAAATAAACTTTACATATTTGGAAGTATCTGGAATTCATATCTTTAGATATAATAGCATTTCCAAGTATGACTTATATTTATATATACTTGGAATTTGTATAATTTGGACATATCGACATATGTGAGTTAGACTTAAATCTATCATTCTAGACTATATTTGATTAAGAAATTCTAGACTATATTTGAACATATATATTAGTATTATATATATAGTACTATATATTAGTACTATATATTAGTACTATATATTATGGTATTTCCATACTGCAATATGTCCAAGACATATTTGGATTTACAAATATTTGTATAATTTGAATGTATATTCCTGGTAAAAATTTTTCTCATAATTTTTATACGAATTGGAACATTTTTCAGAAGTATTCAGAAATATTCGGAAAGTTTATATCTTCTCTCAGAACTTCTCATACAAGTGAATTCTGAAATATTCTGAAATTTCTCACCTCATAATTTTTAAAAAGTATTTTTTAATTTTTTTAGATTTTGTAACATTTTATCAGAAATTATACTTACAAAAAAATCTTAAATCTTATTTTTCATAATTAACATATACATATGATATTAACATATACATATACGTATGAAAAATTCTGAGAAAAGATTTTCAGAGAAATGTTCTAATTTGTATAAAAAAATGAGAAAGTTATAAAATTATAGAGAAATTCTGAAAAATTATATATAGAAATTCTAAAAAGTTAATATGAAAAATTCTGAGAAAAATTTTTCATCATTGTCCATTGTACAAATATATTTGATTCATATATATATATATTCACAATTATTGAAATTTATGTGGAATTGAATATAAGAATATACAATCGGACGATATTTGGACTTCCATATATATCGAACATATCCTATAATATATTCCAGAATTAGGAATTAGTATATTTGGTCATATCTAGGATTCCAGATTACATATATTTGGACATGAGTGTACTTCCAGATATACATATGTATAAATTTAATATAAATGTATCCGGTTGTTCAAAAATATTCCATAAAATCATAAATTTGTCTTAAAATCTGTATACATAAGTTTATTGAAATATTAGAATTTACTTGAAATGTAGTATAGGAAAATTTTTAAGCAATGTGCATCAAATAAATGAGGCTACATATAATAGATTTTCAGTTAATGGATTTTTTTTTTATTAAATAGAACTTTTTAATTAAATAGAAATTTTTTTATTAAAATAGGAAAAATG
>NW_017259559.1:466514-469549 GCF_001594045.1 Atta colombica
TTCCAAATGGGATTGGTGTATTTAACCTTAAATCATTAGTGCATGAAAGTCCATATATAAATGAAGATATTGAGTAAGTAGATAAACATATAAAATCCGATTGTTCATAGCTACATGCTGGTTAGGGGCCTCTGGCCCCAACGGGTGAGCTGCGTTACATGCTCGGAAACCAGCCTGCATAGTTGGTAGAGCATGGATAGTTTCCAATCAGTGAGTTGCTTATATGCGGGATCTATATCCCGTGAGCGCACTGGGAGTCTCGGCATAGCCATGACACGCTGGTCGGACGTATTCCGATCCCATGCTCATGGGGGGTGAGTTAAGCTTAATTGCAGATATCGCACGTTAAACACTCTTCTCTTTTGTTCTTATTGATGGATTTCCAAACCATTAATGTAGATTGGCTAAGATATATATGGGATTAGCATATTTAAATTGTTAATATATGGAAGTCCGTATGTAAGTAAATCAAAATATAGAATAAGTGGACAAAGTCTGATTGCTATAAAGTTTTCCTAATATATTCTTTCGTACCCACTGGATTTCCGAATTATTTTCGGGATTTATATTAGTAACAGATTTCCAAGTAGAGATAGTAATAACTTTTACTATACAATACATTAGATTAAACATATAAAAAATGGAAATCCTTGTTTGAACTATTAGTATATATTTCCAAATAAAAAATTAGATATAATTTAATCATAAATTCCAGATAAATTTTTAATTATCTGAAATTACAGACATATATAAAATAGATTTTTATATGAAAATCTCACCAAGGCCCAAAAATTGGTAATCCAAATATAACCACATTTGATTATAATATATCTCAAATTTAGTAAAGCCCTATATGGTATGTCCACATTTGTACAAATACATTTTTATGTCTGGACATACCTGGAATTTAGTGCAGGAATATATGCGTATTAATTTAAGGGAAAGCTCGAACTTCTGATGAAGTCACCAGAGGTCGCGCCGCGCGCCGCGCATCGATATGTTTTTACATACTATCATCAATATCTCACACAATCTCTGATACATGCAGTCGCACATTCGTATCAATTTTTGTATAACAAATTCGTCATGATAAAACGTCTAAGTCTAATTCTAAGAACTCGACGTTATTTGTTCGTGTAAACTACGTGTCTGGAAACCACTATTTCATACGTACAGGTTGCAAAGCATTCATTTCAAGCAAATGTTATCACGACTTGATAGCTGAGACGCCATATTTCACTAAGAAAAATATATCAATTTTGAAATTTTTGATCATTCTCGGCATAGATTCTACTTTCCAGGCGTGTATTATGCATATACTTTAATTCTAGAAAAGGATTTTCAAATCGATGAAAAAGAAAAAAATATTTGTTATATAAAAATTACATGATTTAATCGGTAAAACAGGAAGAGAATCCCTTTAAGGGGATCTTAAACCGATTATCGAATTTGATTGATATCGATAGTATAGACTTTTTTAATTCCAAATTTGATAATAGTGATATCTTTGAATCATTTCTTATATTATATTCTTATATTCTTATATTATACTTATATCATTTTGTTTTACTTAATGCATACATATATCCTTATTTAACATATGTTATATAAAAATGCATACACCAAGTATGTTAATAACGAGAGTTATTATTTATCGATTATTTGATGATATATCACAAAATTATTCGGGAAAAATGTTATATATATGGACATATATAATAATATATAATTATATATAAATTTATACAGGGTGTCTCTTAAGATGGGTCAGAGCCACATTGGGGGCGGAGAATAGATCAAAGAGAACAAAAAATTCTTATACTATTTTGAGATGTAGTTAGAAACTCGCTGTAGTTAGAAACTCACTCGAATTAGAAAAAGAAACGTCTAAACCAATATGCGGTTAAGTCGCGCCGCGCGAATTCGTAGGACGGTCCACACTCGACCGGCGGCAGCGGTGACGCGCAGGGAGAGGGAAGTAGCGCTTCATTGCCTAGCACAGCCTGGCATGGCGATTCTGTATTTCGCCGCATCGCACCTTATTACATTATTCAAATTATTACATTATCCAAAAATGTTACTTTAGCTGAAGTTTTTCTTATCATTATAAATTACGTTTAGTATACGATTATTTATTATATATTTTATAAATCACATTATTTAGCATATGATTAAATACGTTTTAACACAATTATAGATATGTTAAGCGATTAATTAAAAATCTGTAACTGTCATTAAAAAAAAATCTATAACTTACAAGGAGAGGGACTCAACTATCCCTCTCCGATTTTAATAAGCAATATGTTATTCTCCAGACAAAAATAAGCGACACATATTTTTTTATACGTGCCTATACGCACTTTAAAAGATGAGATACTCCTTGGAAAAAAATGATTTTTTTCTTTTGTAGCGAATATCATTGAAAAAATCTCTTCTTTTTTCTCTTTCGAAGCGAATATCGTTGGAACTGTAAAAGACAGAAAAAAATTTTCAGAAAATAGAATCGTATAAGCAAGCGGAAAGGTATCTCATCGCGACGATCAGCATACGCTTTGCATAATACATGCTCTAATTAATTATATCGTTATCTATAATTGTATTAAAACACATTTAATCGTGCTAAATAACGTGATTTGTAATGATAAAAAAAATTTCAGCTAAAATAACACTTTTGGATAATGTAGGCGCGATGCGGCGAAACACATAGGACCGTCATGCCAAGCTGTGCTAGGATTACAACGCTACTTCTCCCTGCGCGCCGCCGCTCGAGTGTAGGCCGTCCTACGAATTTGCGCGGCACGGCTTAATCGCCTGTTGGCTTAGACGTTTCCTTTTCTAATTCGAAAACTACAGCGAGTATCTCAAAATAGTATAAGAATTTTTTATTCTCTTTGATTCATTCTCCGCCCCCAATGTAGCTCCAACCCATCTTAAAAGACACCCTGTATAATTTTGTATAACTATATATAATTATATATAATTTTGCGCGCGCGCGCGCGCGCGCGTGTGTGTGTGTGTGTGTGTGTGTGTGTGTG
>NW_017259559.1:470097-471370 GCF_001594045.1 Atta colombica
ATATTGGGAGTACAAATTAGTTCGGTCCGTTCAAAAATGCATTTATATTTCAAAACAAAATGAATGAACAGATCAATTAAAGTATTGTCCATCGCTGCCTACTACTTTTTCCCATCTCTCAGGCAATTTTCGAATTCTGTCTCGAAAAAATGACTCGTCTTTGGAGGCGATCCAATTTTGGAGTCAATTTTCTGCGAAAGAAGTGAACCGGTGACTTGCTGCATCCTTCGGAACAACCAGTAATCAGAAGGAGCAATGACCGGAGAATACGGCGAGTGCGGTAAAACATCCCATTTGAGCGTTTCCAAATATTTTTTTACGACTTTACCGAGTGTTGTCATGAAGAAGAATAACTTTATCATGTTTTTGCTCGTATGGCCGTTTTTCTCGCAATGCACGGCTCAAACGAATCAATTGTAGCCGATACCGATCGCCCGTAATGGAATCGCTAGGTTTCAGCAGCTCATAGTAAACAAGACCCTTTTGGTCCCATCAGATACAGAGCATGATCTTTGAACCATGAATGTTCGGCCGTGGTGTTGATGTTGAGATCGATGGCAACGATTGACCGGGCTTAGCGTAGTATTTTTTCTTCTTGGGATTGTCGTAGAATCCACTTCTCATCTCCAGTCACAATCCGATGCAAAAAATCTTTTCTCTGTTGTCTTTGAATCAGCTGTTCGCAAGTGAAAAATCGCCTTTCAACGTCTCTCGGTTTTAGTTTATAAGGCACCCAATTTCCTTGTTTTTGAATCATTCCCATGGCTCTCAATCATACAGAAACGGCTTGTTGAGTTACCCCCAATGATTCTGCAAGCTCCTCTTTTTGACTCTGATCTTCGAGTAATACCTAATTCTTTGTCTTCGAATTTTTTTGGCTGCCCAGAGCGAGGCTTGTCTTCAACGCTGAAATCTCCATCCTTGAAACGTCAAAATCATTCCCTATATGATTTATCAGTTGGAGCAGTGTCTCCATAAACTTCGACAAGCATTCGATGGGCTTCAGTCGCACTTTTCTTCCAATTAAAGCAGAAAATCAAAACCTCCCGCAAATGCTACTTGATTAACATAAGATTTGATATTTCAAACACAGTAAAAATCAAGATTTTTGTATGAAACTCAAAGCGATATAAACTGAATATTATTAGCAGATGTTTAACTTTTCTGAAACCGTTAAAATCAGCTATCACTATGAATCATTCACAACAGCTGGAATCATCTTTAGCGAAATGGATCGAACTAATTTGTACTCCCAATATATATATATATATAT
>NW_017259559.1:471485-476119 GCF_001594045.1 Atta colombica
AATATCTTTATTTTATTTTATATTTATATCTATATTTTATTTTATACTTGTATCTATTTTTTATTTTATACTTATATCTATATTTTTATTAGAAATTGCTGGAAATGATTTCCTTCCGCATCGATGCATGCTTCGCATCGACGTCGCATGGATTGTTGAAGACGTTGAAAAATTCTCGGAGTATTTCGTATTTTTTCACACGCAGCAATAATACGATTTTAGAGTACTTCCACAATAGCAACAGGAGAATCTTAAGATCACCATAAATATAAACATCCAAAGGATTCAAATCTTCAAAGGATTAAAAAATATGAAATATACTCCGAGAATTTTTATATAAGTATAAAATAAAAAATAGATACAAGTATAAAATAAAATATAGATATAAGTATAAAATAAAAAATATGTTTATAACTTGGAAAGGAAGCGTTTCTGAACCATATTTATATGACTTTTTCATTCTTATAATGAGTGAAATATGCTTTTAAAGTTTGGCCAACTATTTCTGAAACACTCTGTGTATGAAACATTTTTTCCTGAGTGTAAATCGTTTAAATAATATAATTCTCATTTTTTTAAATTGTCCCCAGGTACTTCGGCGCCTTAGGGCTCAAGCCCCGTAAAAACCGTATTACGGGCTAAGATTACTGTAGTAATGATTGTGTTCTGATTTAATTCTCGATTTAATTATTGATAGTTTAACACTCTAATGCACAAAAATAATGTCTATTTTTGTGAAATGGAGATTTTATAATGCGAAGTTAAAAAATTGGTGCATTCGAAAAATTCAAATTATATTAGCTTTGTGAAAAAAATTGTTGTAGCTTATATCCAGACAACAAAATCGCAACATAAGATATCTTAAAGATGCCTTTAAGATATCTATTTTTCTTTTTAATCCTGAGACCTCTTTTGCATATCTTTAAGACATCTTATATCTCGTTTTTGTCTAATGTGTTTTGTCTGATGTGTTCTTTTTATCTGAATTTTTTATATGATTTGACCTTTTGTTTCTTTCTATATTAGAGAAAAAAAAAAAGAAAAGATAAATCATGCAAGAAATTAAAAAGAATAGACCGATCAAATACGCAATCTTAAATAATGTAATTTTATTTTTTTTTTCTTAGATCATTTATTGGGATGAAAGGAGTTTTTTTATGGAGCATCGATTTATCACGCCGAGCGATGGTTTTATAAGGGCAATTGCGATTTGCAGGCAAAGACTTCTTAATTGTAGTGCCGATACTGTTATTGGCGCCCTACTAAATCGTAGGGTGAAGCAGAATGGAAATGTCGAAGCAGGTGTAATGCAGGTAAGAATTAATTGCGATTATATATTTGGAGAATGTTGCAAGAATTTTAAACAATTGCTGTTAAAATTGTTTATTACAATAGAAAACATATATGTTGATAATGATATAAAATAAATAAGAACATAAATTATAATGTTATAATTTTTTTTATAGCATTACAAAATCGAAAATGTCTTTTTTTCAAAATTTGTTTGAAGATTAAACATTTTGATTTAGATACTTTTGAGTTCTCTTTAGCAATATCAATACGAATTACATTATTAAGTTCCTCAGTCATTGAGATTAAGTCACTCATGGATTGACAGAACTGAAGTGATATTCAATTCAATAATTTATATAGTAAATAACAAAGAAGCACTTCATGTCAAACCGGGCACTTTTGAAACATCATTTGTTTTCGAATTTGTTATATTCTACAGATAAAAATATGAAACATGTGTTTTGCGAAAAAAATTTAAAATTTTTTTTGTGAAGTTATTCACGCTTGTAAGTTATCTAAATTCATAAAAAACATTGCTCATGCGAACATTCAAATTATTATATCATTGAAACCATTAGTACAAAAAAAATGCAATTTTTTTTCTCAAAATACGTGTCTCATATTTTTATTTATAGAATATGTCAGCAAATTTAAGAAAAAATTAAAAATGATGTTTCGAAGGTGCCTGGTTTGACGTGGAATGCTTCCAAAGCTAAAATTAACTGCAAAATGATTTATTTCAATATATTAAGAATCATATCAAGAAACTTTGGATAAATTCAAATTTTTCAAAATTATAAATAATTCAAAAATAATTTGTCATCATTTTTTAACAAACACTTATTATGTGTTATAAGCTACTTACGTTTAATTATCTTTGAAAATCGGAATTTTTAGTATGTCTTTATAATAAAATAAATGATTAATAATACTTTACAAGCTTGATATTTCGTAATTAAGAATAAGAATAAGAATAAGAATAAGAATAATTAATATAATAAATCGCAGCGAAAGATTATTTCTTCTTATCTCTCTAAGTTAAATGATATAATGTGTCATTTAGGTATCTCTTGTGCGACCAGAGATGCCACCCGAAGTGAGCAGATGGATGGAAAGTAACGAAATATCATCAGCGATGTTGAGACAGGAACCGATAACGATAACGACGCGTTGCTGACAAACGGCCCCCGCGACGTCCTGCGGCGTTTTAGCATCGATATACACAACCACGACTGTGTAATAAGCGGAAAATGCGGAATGCAATCTTTATTCTTAATTACCCGGATGATGGATAGGGGAAATTCCGAGAAAACAAGACCGGATATTAAATATTCTCGCTTCTTGTGTTTAATTGTCTTTGAGAAGCGGAAGAAGTGAACTTAGCGCGGCCTTATGACAAAATAAATGATTAATAATGACCTACTATAAGCTTGGTATTCTGTAATCGAGGATAAAAATAATTAATATAATTACAATAAGTGATTATTTTTTCCTCTTTTTTATTGAAACATAGATTGATTAAATTCTTAGAAAAAGAAAATGATTATAAGTAAATTCTAAAAAAAATTGTTTTGACGAAAAATAATTTTTTGTTACTTTCGTATTTTATAATTATACAGCTTTGATAAAAAAATATTAGGCACCTACATTTTTTTATTTGGATTTCTTCTATCTATATTGTTACTTACTGGTTACTGATATTATATAATTTTAAAGGATATTTAAAACAAAAGATAATTTATAGCAATTGCCAGAAAAATTAATTAAAATTAATTAAAAACAATTAAGCTCTAACTTTAAATAATGGTTATGATGCCTAATATTTTCGAATAAGGTTGTATAATATTTCCTAATTAACATTAAATATTCAGATAGATAGAAAGTTCGATTCGTATTCTCAATATGCTGAATATTCTACAGTAAAAGAACAATAAAAAAATCGTAATGTATAAATGTTGATGAAACATTTAGAATATTGTATGAATATAGCTTTATAAGGAATACACAGCTCTATAAAGAATACTTCGCCGACAGAGGATCGCGACAGAGAGTTACTTGTAAATACGAATTATCTTGGGAAAGAATATAAACACAGTATTTCGCTTGTAAAAAGTAATGCCCAAAATTGGTCTTCAAGGTAAAAGCATGAAACGCGTTCTTCATAATAAAATTTTGTTTAAAAAGTGAGTTAGGGACGACCGGAATTTCTAGAATAATGATGTATGTACAGCAGATCACAGGTTGCAGGAAAGGTTGCAACCTTTCAAGCAACTTTTTTTTATGGATTTCGGAATACCTACTCACCAAGCGACTGATTCTAATTTGTGGATCCATGAATAGAACCAATTCGATCGGTTGTATACATAAATGAAATTTTTATTTAATAAAATTTGGTATTTAAATATTGTTTTTACATTTCGTAAATATTTCGAAATATTTCGGATATACTCTTGGAATGTTCTTTTTGGAATTTTAAGAGTTTTTTACGAATCTTTCATGGAATATTTAACATTCATATAGCTGGGATTATTTACTGAGCGTAAAAAATTAATGTAACATATTATGTTAAAATGTCGAAGTATTAATTGAAATTTGGCATATAGTGGACATTAAGAAAATTGTGTAACTGTACAATTTAATATTTTTACATTAATGTTATTTAATATTTTAATAAGAGAAGAACACCTCAAAATTAGAAGGTATATTTTTTCAGGAATGGTAAATAACGCGTTTCCATCTTTGGACTTTTTTATGTGCATTAATTTATCACTGAAATAAATGTTACTATTGTATATATAAATATAGAATATTTTCTTTTAACATGCTATTAGCAATTATGATTAAATATATGTTATATGTTACGCATTAAAATTTTTTTCTACATAACATTGATTGTGAATACGGCAGGGAAATAATATTAACATTAAATGCAACATACTAAATATTTACATTTTATTGTAACAATGGATGCTTGTGTATTTAACTAGTATATTAGGTGCCTTCACACATTGAAAGAAATATATCTATTTATTAAACTATGAACACGTCATTTTGTAATAACTTTTTTTTCTGAAGAAGCTATGATATTTTACTTTGTTTTTTGCTTATACATAATGACTACAGACTTCATTTGTAATAGGATATGCGCATATGTAAGCTTAAATAATTTGCTGATTAACAAGGTCAATGACTTATTAACATTAATGGTAGTCCATTTTATTTCTCTATAGCTGTTAAATTCCTTTATTGTACCTTATCTTATGTTTAATTGTATAATTAAATGTGTAAATGTATAATTATACATTTATATTATATATACATTTATATTATATATAATTATA
>NW_017259559.1:476219-478249 GCF_001594045.1 Atta colombica
TTTTGATTATTTGAGATTTACGATTAATTAGTAAAATACGATATTAAAATTATAAGAGGAAAAATATATAAAAGATTTTCTCGTTTGTCAGAATTGACTTTACATTAAAAGATATATTTAAAATTTCAAATAAACATAGGAAAAACAAATTAATATAATTATTTATACAAAGTGATTTATTTATACAAAGTGATTTGATATAATTTTTTAATATAATTTTTCTTTCAACATAATAAACATGACATTTATGCGTGAAATTCTATTACAACAAAAATCTGTGTATTTATTTACAATTTGCAATTTTAATTTCAGCTATAATTTTTCATCAATCAGCATAATAGAATATTAAAGCATCTTTTTAACCGTGAAACCGGTTTTTCGCAGACCACGGGCAAGTGACGCAGAGTCAGCAGTTTTTCATCGACTGTGAGAAAGTGTACATCGAGTCGAGGTTATTTTCGTGCAGTCGTTGAGATAGCGAGAGATACGCCGATAGAAAACTGACAATGTTGTGTTCTTGTTGCGTGGCGATGATCGCCATCCTCTACATTCTATTTGACGTAAATTACTTTATGAGAATTATTCTCACCATTATTTGGGGCAGATTTTTCGAGAAGAAGAAGAAACTCTTCGATACGACAACAGTTTATGGTAAATTCTTAGATCAATTATATCGTGCATTCAATAAATTGTCCTTATTTGTAAATTAATAATTAATTTGCTTGTATGAAATCTGTACACCGAATTAGTTTGTGTGCCTTATCAGATGAAGCATTTTAATTGCAAAGACTTTGAAAAGTGATAACATAAGTGAAAGAACAAAATATTGCGCAAGAAGAAATGACTATATTTGTGATGTTATCAATATAAGCATGACAGGAAGTAAAATTATGAAAAATGAAATAATTTTTAGTGTACATAAAGCGAGATATAAGTCATGCAAAATCATAATATTATTATTATATCTGCATCAAAAGTTGAAAATAAAACTTACATTTTTAGATATTTTACATGTCTTGAAGCACAAAATTTTGTATATATATCTTTATTGCAACATATCTAAAAATGCAAGTTTTATTTTGCAGTAAAAATATATACAAAATTTTGTACATATTTTTATTGCAAAATATCTAAAAATTTTATTCTCAGCCTTTTGATGCAGATTTTAACATTTGATACGTATGCAATTTTGTTCGACAAATATAAGTTCATAATATGCATACATGCATACACGTTTATTATAATTGGTGCACTTTCTTATAACATTGATGTATAATGTTTTTATGTTTTATTTAGCTGCATTATCATGTGAACGTATTTACATTATGTAGATCGGCAAATAATTGTATAGAATGGTGCCGCAATACGTATTTCTTCACTCTGTAGAACATCGTATTTATTTTTAGAAAGACTTTTAAGTTATACTTTTAAGTTAAGTTATAGACTTTTAGAGTTATATATACATAGATTTATGTTTCTTGATAATTGTTTAAATTTCATGACTTTTTTATGAAACTTCTTTCCTCTGGAGATAATTTTTTGTAGAAGTTTTCATAATTCTTTAGAATGTTTTTAAATACAAATTTTAGAATGTTTGTACAATTCTCTATTTAAAAAACAAATTTCTTAAGTTTTTTATACGGACGTTTTTCAAAATTGCTGAAAGTCTACGTCTTTCCTATATAATTCTTTATAAAATAAATTCTGAAAGAGATTGTATAAGATTTCCAACATTTCTCCTTCTATAATTTTTCTAAAAGTTTATAAAATCTGAAGAAATTTGAGGTATTTTTCTTTCAGAAATCTGCATAAAATATGAAAAATTTTTAAGAATGTTATGAAAATTTTTACTGAAGATAAAATTTATTTAAGATAGATAAATGTGATTAATTATTAAAAATAGAAATATTCAAACGATAAATACTTATACAAGATATAGACATATGTATATAAGTATAGTATACAATATTTCACCAGGAAAAAATATTTCATATATACACATAATTATATAAAATTATACATATAAGATT
>NW_017259559.1:478349-496635 GCF_001594045.1 Atta colombica
ATAATATAACATTTTTTCCCAGAGGAATCAAACCTTGAAGCTCTTTGATTATAAGAAAATTTAATCTGCTCTGTCATGATAGTAATAAATAATAGCAAATGGATTTCTGTTGTTTTAGGAATTTGCACCACTCAGGATGTTGACTTGGTCTTGAAGCACATGAATAACGCGCGATATTTACGTGAGTTGGATTTTGCGCGTTTTTATTTCTATGACAGATTAGGAATTTACGACGTTATCTCAAAAAGAGGCGGCATTGCTGTTCAAGGCGCATCCACTATACGATATCGCCGTGCGATTCCTATCTTTACACCATACAAGGTCACGACGAAGGTATGATCAATACATTTTGCTTCTTCTTTTTCTTTTTCGGTTTTGCGATCAATCCAATTTGCATTATTGCAGCTCATTTATTGGGAAGATAAACACTTTTATATAGAAAACCAGTTTATCAGTCTCACGGACAATTTTATTCGCGCCATTGCATTAAGCAGACAAACTGTAACTGGATTAAAGATTCCGGTAGAGGAAATAATTGCCGACATCGAGCCGGAAATACGTAGGCCGGAGCCTACCAAAGAACTTCAATTATGGCTGGAGTCTATGGAAGAATCGTCTCAAAGTTTGAAAAAACAGAAATAAGAAAATGTTTTTTTTTTAATGTGTTTGTGTTTGATAAATTACATTTATTTAATTTTTTGTTAGATCGGTTTTTATTTTATGGTTGATTCTTTGTTATGTTATTATAACACATAATTTTATATAGTCTTACATGAATGTATTGTTCTATCGTTAGTTTTATAAGTAATTTAATTTTTGTGATATAATATTGTTTTTAAAGCTTTTTAATCGAAATATTATTTTTAAATTCGAAATTATATCATTATATCATTATATATTGCATTACATATCTTGGCATTAATTGTAGTACAGTGTCGAGTAAAACTTAATTTAGATTTATATATTATTAAAAGATATTTCTTTTATTATTTTACAATTAGTAAAAACTAAATTTTTATAATTAGTAAATGTGACTAAAAATATTATTTTTTATTATTGCAATATTTATAATCTTAATAAATACAACAATTTGCGTAACTAAGGTATTTCATGATTAATGTAATGTAGAAATGTCCCAAGTTACACATGAAGTTTTAAAAGATCTGCGATAACATTGGCTCAGTTTAAACCGCAATATTTTTGTCTATGACAGTTACTGCCAAACATCATTATGATATTGTGACAAAGTTGTACAACAGCAAAAATGGATAACAATTTTAGGTTTTAAAGATGATGTCACAGCCATTCAATAATTATTTTACTGTAAAGAGGTCATAATTATATTACAACAATGATCTGAAAAAAATAAACAAATTAATAAATGTTTTCATACGTAAATTAATATTTAATAAAAGTTTAAGTTTTAACTTAAAAATTACTTAAAAATATTTAAAAATACAATAAAAAAATAATTTTTTTTCAACTGGAATTAAACTTGTAATATTCGAAATTTTTGTCTTATTAAAATTACATCAAATTTAAAGATTAAATTAATCATTATAACTTATTACTATTTAACGTACATAACTACACATAACTACGATATGTACAATGTGATTAATTATATGTACCTTATAAATTGTATAATTATACAATATAAGTAATTATACAATATAAGTATACAATTTATTGTTATTTATTATTATTTTTATATATAAGTATACAATTTATAAGATACATATAATTAATTATTATAATTTAATTTATTACAATTTATAACGTACATATAATTATACTAATGTGGATGCAAATTCATTAGTACGCTGATTACAGAACTATACAGATCCTTAAGTAATAATTTTAGAGCCGCTTAAATGAACACAATGGATCCGCTTGAACATTGCTGATACATGCCAAATTTAATCTAAAACTGATAGTTTATTTTACCATTTGCTGTGACGTACATGCTAGATTACAGCTATTTTGACTGTAAAGTTATCAGATATGTACTTTTACAAGCAAAATAGATGACTTTTTTAGGAGCTATTACAGTGACTGTACAACTGTATCAGTGACTGTATCAATACAGCCAAAATAGCTGTGGCTGCATTTTTTTATTTTTTTATTAGCTGTCATATTGATTGTATAACTATTAATACAGCTAACATAGCTGTAGCTGCTAAAATAATTGTAATTACACGCAAAAAAAAGGATTTAATAATATCAGCTAAATATCAATTACTGGTTCAAACTTTGTTGTTATTGATAAAAGTTGACTATTGAAGAAACATTTGCTGCCGACATCCAACTTTATTAGTTAAAATTAAAAGCATGCTTAACATGAGTGGCTAAGTAAGCAGTTATTCTCTTAGCCGCGTAATCGAATTCTATTCGCAATTGTTTCCGGGACGCTGCCGGTTATCATTTTATTCTAGCAGAGAATATCTTTCATGCAGCACCTAAATTTTAGCAATTAATAAATTGAGCTTTGGCAGCAACAACATTAACTAATTCTATTATTAGGACACATTTTAACTCTGTCATAGCTCTATTTTAACTGCGTTGACTAATTCTTTTTCTGCTAAGATTAATAGATTGTTACACTAATCATATTTTTGTTGTTGCAGCGACTATATTAGCGAGTATATTAGATCGTGTTGGGATTTTGTTTCACGCTTAAATAATAAAGTTCTTAATTTTGTTATATTGCTGATAAAACGTTTATAATATTCTAATATTTGGCCATTAAATTGTTATTTAAATAACTATCTCTAATCGCATTTATTATTCAAGACTTCGTCAACAATTCATTTCAATTTTACACATTTATTATAAAACATCTCGTTTATTTCCTTTATTTTTGTAATTACGGATCTTAACAGATAATTCGTCTTGTCATCTGTATCACAAACCGTCAGATGGCGATCCTGGTACCAGCTTGGAGGAACGGAGAACGGATGTTGCTGCAGACTGGTACCGCGCAGTCAATCCGCGAACTCGAAAGCTGCCGCGAAGCTACGCGAATCGACCTTTGACAGCGCTTTCCATGAACTTTTGTGAGCCACTTGGTGGCGAAAAGTTCGCGACGGCTCTCTACAGAGAACAATACGAATGATCATCTTTATTCCATCTGTGAGTGATCAGTGTACTACGTTCTGAAAACTTGCATGTTTGATGGAACATCTGCTTTTCTCACATCGTTTTAAATTTCTGCTTTTTAAATGCCATATTTTCGTAAACTTTATGTTTTCAGAAGATCTTTATCGTTTAAGATTTTTTTATATACCAATGCAAATTTGGTTTAAATAAATACGGATAATTAAAAATGATTCTGCGATGATGTCAGGATTAAAAAGTTAGAAGAAATAGTGAATAAAAGTTGGCAGTAAATGTGCTCAAAGAGAAGATATACTCTAAGCTCTAAAGATTTCAAGTCATAATAATTTACCGGGTTTTTATATTGAAATAATAATACGTTATTAAACTTTATATATAAAAAGAATAAATTTGTTAAAAAAGTTTAAAAATTTAGCTAATTTCAAAATAATTTTCTTAGAAAAAATAATTATATACTAATATAAGGCATTCAAACCTCTTAAAATGTCAAACTTTTTTGCAGCATTATTCATCATATTTTAACATTTTACAGATTTTAGTATATTTAATAATTTAACAAAATTCTTTTTTTTTAAATCTGTATCTAGTTAAATTTTTTAATTATTTAGCAAAATCATTCTTTATTTCTTTCCGTGTAGTATATTCCGTCATGATAGCGACAACCAGATTTTCAAATATAAAGTTCGCTTAATAAAGCGAATGTAATTCATTTGTCTCTTGACCGGCAAAATGAAATATTTCACGGATTCAGCATATAAAACTCACGTATTTATGCTTACAAACACACAATCTGGATATGATTGGCGTCGCATTCGCGAACGAATTGACGATAACTGTGTGGTGCGTAAATGCACACACGAATAAAATTACGCGATTACATCACAAGAAATGTTGCATGCATAGATTAGATAATGTTCAGACATTCTATTACTAATATCATCGACAATGACGTTTTTTTTTACATTTCAATGAAAATAGAATCACAAATGCGCAATTTTTTCTCTATATTTCATTCTTCTCTCATAGTAAACGAGTATTTGAAACCGACAGATGTTCAACAGATTGTACTATGAATTCTTTGACCTAATTGGGACTACTTAATTTTTTTTTTGTTAAAATATCGAAGCATCTTTCATCTCTAATTAACGATTAAATAAAAAGATTTTAGAGACAAAATAGACAAAAAATTATATTTTTTAAATTAATTTGAGAAATTTGTTTTTAATATATAGTTTTATTTTTAATTTTAATATAATTATAAATACAATAATGAAAAAATACACAATAATAAAATTTGAAAAACTTGAAAAACGGTTTTTGTAATCTTTGCGAAAAAAATCTTTTAGATTATAAAAGTTTTGGAAATTTTATTTGGGTGAATACAGAAAGTGATTAGTAATTCTAAACAGATACGAGATATTTTCTAATATATATTTTTAAATCTATATTTATATATATATTTTTTTAAATCTAATATATATTATAATGTACAAAGCATATGATTGTGCATGAATTAGAACTATTTTGAAATATTACTATTGAAGGTCACATTTGAATGTGTCTCCTCTCCGTTGCTTTATCATGTTAAAAGATGATCATGTTAATAGTCGGATTAATATTGTCGTGTGTCTCTCATGGCCTTATCAGTCTCGACAAGATGATTTAGACCTCGACGAAAAGAATTAATATGTTTTCAGCGAATTGTCTCGAAATGACGACCGCGACTATTATGCGAGTTTACTGACGTACGTGACTCTTTATGATATTTTATGCAAAAATTACTTAAATTAGACAATTTATCTACGACAATAATTGAATGCGATACTTCACAGTAGTTACAAGAATGGGATTCATTTCCTTCATTCGACACAATGGAGAGAAAGTTTTATTGTCTTACAATTTTCTCTATCTAAAAAAATTGGGACATCGCTTTCTTTTACCAGTTTTCTATTTTAAATCGCAAGCATTTTTCCGGCCGTGTTTAAGCCAGAAAATATGCTGATAACAGCGGTTATCCCGAGTGCCAGGAAATCGATCGTGCGAACAGGTCGCTTGTCGATTTCTCTTCCCATGCGCCAACATTTAATAGAACAATGAATAGGTGCTTTCCTTGCGAAGATATCATTTCTTCTCGGTTTATTGCTTTTCCTCATACATTGTTGAGAAAATGTATGCATTCCAATCTTAAATTGCTCTAACAATTTTATAATACCATCTGCTCGCTTTCTATTAATCATCACATCATAACACGTTTATCATAACACGTTGAAAATTATCAATCGTGAAATAAAACTTGGATTTTCGAATGAACATTTGAAATTATAAATTTGAAATTATAATTTTTGAGCACAAAATTGCGACTTCTATTCATTTGAAAACATCTTATTCGATCCTTAAGTCCTTAAGTATAAACCCATCTGCAATGTGATTATTTTCAATATTGTAATAACTTTCAATAAAAATTTAAATAACATTGTATAATGATCTTTTAACATTTTATTTTTCTTAAATGTAAAAATTTGTATATTAATGAGTGTTATTTGTAGTGCACTAAATTATTTATTAAATATATATAGAATTTAAGTAAAACTTTGTATTGTATCTTTTTTTAATAATTTATTAATTTTTAATTATGAAAAATATATGTAATTGTATGTAATATATGTATTTTCTAAAGTGCATATATTTGTATTTTTTATAGTATATTTAGGAGAATATTATTTTTAAAAAAGAACAACATGCAAACGCTCGAAGCACGACGCAAGAATTTCAATGACGGATTTGTGGTCAAAATAAGGCTTTCCTAATATCGTGTTTAAAAAGCTGATCACGTATGTGTGAGAAGGGTCGAGAAGAATTAAACTGACTGAATTCATATGTACGCGGCTTTGTATGACAAAGGATACGCATGCCTCGACATATCATCTTACGATTAGCGATTATTTATCATACGTAATACTTTGCAGTAATCTTTATGTAATCGTGATTCTTTTATTCGTCGATTGCAGCAGGAAATTAAAGATCGTCGTAATAAGTATGATACTATATAGCTCACTTCATTGCACGAGAACTCTCTTCAACGAGCTCGTTATGTCCGATATTCTTCCCGCTCTAATATGACATAATTATAGTTTTTGCAAATCACATTCTCAACATGTAACCATTCTAACTTATGCAATTATTTTATACAAAATAACTAATGAATCCTAATAATGTATATTATATATTATGTGTTATAATTAATGTAATATAAAGATAAAATAATAATATGTGTAAAGTTAAAATGAAATAGTTTAAAAGTTTTGACTGTTTTATCAATTTATACGGTTTTGCTGAAGTATTTAGAAATTTAGCTAGATACAAATACCTAAAAATAATTTTGTTAAACTATCAAAATTGTATTTAAGCATGATAAGTAATACTGCAAAAAATTTTGACATTCTAGCAACTAGAATGTCTTAAGTAATTATATATATTGATGATCTAACAAAATTATTTTCACATCTGTGTGTATTTAACTAAATCATTTGTTACTGCAATAGTCTAGTAAAGTATGCATTTCAAGACCGAAAAATCATTTCGGCGCGCACTTTTTTAAAGGACATACGTATAATAGTATATAAATTGACAAAGCATCATATAAGCATTTAAGATCCAGCTAGTTTAAGGCATTGATTTCTATAGGCTGTGTTCTCACGTATATGACTCTATAAGATGTTATATTATTCAAATCATTTGTCTAGCTAAATTTTTGGATGCTTTAGCAAAACTTTTTTTCTCTGTGTAGCAATTTGGAATACTTTTGACGGAAACAAAGGATTAATATGTAAAACTGCCAATTACAGCTTAGCGAGATACTTTTGACAAAAAAGAACAATTGTGCATTCTGTACATATATGCGACTACCGGAAGATTGATAACGGAAGATTGATATGTAACGTGAGATACGCGTGCGAGTTTCTTTTCTCTCGATTACATCATGTGGGAAGATGAGCGTGTAGGATGCGTCAATCGTATGGCACATAAAATGGTGAAAGAGACGGCTAGGCCCCGCAGAGAGAGAAACGGGCCGTATTAACTTTTACATTTAGGCACCATGTTCATACGCGTTTCACGCGATGACGACGGGTGTCGGCGAGTGGGGAGTGATCATAGATGATCACAAATTGTCCGCAATTGGCAGGAAGTCGACGCAGGGGGACCATTTGTGCGCCCCTTCGCACTCTAAATGTACATTATTTTCGCGCAGTCTTCCATTTCGTCCATGAAAATTGATCTCGGTGTTGATTAATCTCTGCATACAACATATGCACACATGCATCTCTTCAAACATTTTTTAATTGTATTTAAAGAAAATAATAATTAATGCTTGGAACAATTAATTCTTTTAAATTGATCTCTTTTAATGCAAATTAAAACATCTCTTTTTTTCTTTTAAATAATTATAAGATAATAATAATAAATTAAATTGCTTATGTGAATAACATAGAAGGAATAATTTTGCTAAAGTATGTGTAAAAATTTAATCTTTACAGATCTAAAAATTATTTTGTATGACCATCAAAATAATTATCTATGATGCTCAAGCTGATTGTTAGAATGTCAAAACTTTTTGCATCATTGCTTATTATGTTTGAGCGTCCTATATAATTATTTTGTTAGTTTAATTAATATTTATTATACTATCTGTATTTAGATACTTCGGTAAATCTTTAGATGTTTCATTAAAATTGTTCTTTTCATGGATAAATTGAGGAGGCGCTAAATACGGTTGAGATTAAATCTTGGTATTTAATGTGAATTATATACATTAAATGTTGTGTCAATTATTAAATACTCTTTTCTTTCTACTTACATACTTTTTTTTCTTCAAAATAAAAAAAAGGCTGAACTCTTTATGTTTTGAAGTACTTTATACAATGTCAACATAAAATATTATAATGATAAAGCAACTTGATGTCATACGGATATTGGAATTTTTATGATAATGTAACAAGCCACTTCAGATAAAAATAAGAGCACACACATCGAAGTGTATAAATAAAACTCATACTGAAACGCACGGTGGGGATTTTCTTTCTTCCGCACCTTCCAGTATGCGCTATAAATGTCACCGTGTTCTTAACGCGTGATGCCGCCGAGGGCTGGAAAAGACGTGACCGCAGCAAGGTGAAGTCCTCGAGTGTCTTTTACGAGTTAAATACACATCAGCGATCGAACATTCTATTTTTTCATCAAATCTACGTCCCTTCCGTTCGCTTTATTCGCTCGCGCTGTTTTTCCTCGCGCGTTCTTATTTAACGGGAGATCGTCCACGACAAGTGGCACGAATATAACACAGCGGGTGGAGTTCTGCGTGAGAGCGTGCGTAACTCTTGATAAGGCGAATCAATATTATTCAATTCTGATAACGGTCTTCATTGCGACAAGTAGGGAGAGAACGCATTAATCATGCAATGAGCTGATAAGAGATTTTCCGTTGACTTGCGAATGCTTTAGCATAGTACCTGTGTCTATGTTTTTTTCGTTAAAAAATGTCGATAGCACAGATCACTGCGTTAGACAGAACTTTCCAAATAATAACAAAAATAAAATAATCGTATACACTTGCACACCGGCGCAATTAATACGAATAATTTTCCAATATATTGGAAAATTATTCGTATTAATTGCGCCGGTGTGCAAGTGTATACGATTATTTTATTTTTGTTATTATTATTAAGTTATTATTATTAAAAATCGTTTGATACTTTTGAATTACTATTGAATAATTGTGCATTCCATCAAATAAACATTTAAATTCGTTTAATGGATACCTATTTATCATTAACGTTTTAATAAATTTTAATAGAATTATGAAATAGAATTTTTTATAAGAAAAAAAACATGAAGATTTTTACTGTTATCGCTTTGATTTAATTACAAGAAAAACATCCTTATTTTAGTAATTATGCGGTTTCAAACAATTTTATTTTTTCATTTTGTTCTCTTCCTAAGAGTACAAGAGAGAGAATTTAATAATTCAGTGAAATTGATCACATCCCACTAATTATGCTAATTATAACGTACATATCGCGAGCAACCCAAAGAAAATAATTGTTGGATCGAAAGCGTTGTAATAATGTGAGATCATAGATGATAGTGTCCGTTGATGTGAGAAATATTGTAAGGATGTTCTTTATTCAACGATTTCCTTCGTCGTATATTGTTCGATCAATATTATTTGCATAGCTATCACGATGACTTAACGTAGGAAACTCACATGGACTGGTTGTTGTAATTTGAATTTCCGATGCACATGTTATACATAGATCTCGAACTAGGTTTTTAATTCTTTAATGTAGTTTATGTTGGCATATTAAAAAATAAATAAATTATAAATGGAAAAAAATTATAAATGAAAAATTAATATAATATTGAAAAGATATATACGATCATTGATGATTTTGGAACAGTCGACACAGAAAGAATGATTTTGATGAAATATTAAAAAAAATGTAATCAGATACAGATTTGAAAATAATTATGAATCAGAATAATTATGTTTAAGATAGATTATTAGGATGTCAAAATTTTTTACAGCATTATCATTATGCTTGAACGTCCTATTCAGAGAAAAATATAGATGATAATTATCCACAAACACAGATCGAAGTTTGCATCAAACGTTGCGGTAATGTTATTGTAATATTGCTAGAACATTGCAATATTTCTGCAATATTGTTGAAATAATCTGTGTTGTACGAATATAAAGGTAACTTATATGTACTATAAAGTAGTTTATTCAATTATATACATTAATTCTACATAAAAACTTGTATCACTTTTATAATTAATACAAATACATTTTTCTTTAAGTTATATTATTATTTTTGGTGGTTTAACATAATTATTTTCAGAACTATTATCTGATCTAATTTTTATAATTCAGTAAAACCATTCTTTCCGTGTATAAAATTATTGCAGACAATCTGATTTTATCTTTGGAATCAAAAGGAAATAGTACACCGTGGGAAGTGATGTGGTTACTATACGCCTGAATGCGAATTTCTGGGAAAGCGGATTTTTATATACGAGACCTTTCGGCGAAAGTTACCTTCACCTTTGCACCTCAGCGTTTTGCCTGTTCCATATGTGTGTGTATGTGTGCACGTAAGAGACCTCAATCTGGATGCAAAAGGTTAACGAAGAGCAGCGGCACAAATGCACAAGATGTGAAGGGAAAAACAGGAGAATGAGACTGGACATCTCGAAGCGCCTTGAAGATGCTTTTTTTTCTTTTTCGCTACTCCATTATACGATTGCCTACGAGAAAAATGACATTCGATGAGCAATATCCTCTGTAAGTGTCACTTCCACTTCTCTTTCCATCGTGATCTACATGATACGCGATCGCGTATGGGTGAACGGCTTCACCGCAGTTGTCCCGTTAACAGACCTAGAAGGCTCAGAGAGGAGACCAGACCGGAGCCAATCGTATCGGCCGGTTCTCAGACACATCGGCACGGGCCCTCGTCTGACAAAGATTGTCTGGTCGGGTCGGCCTGTAATCAGTCAGCTGGGACGATCCTACAGATCTTCCTCAACGGTGCGACCGAGAGCGGGATCTTCGCTCGCGTAGGTCGCACATCGATCTTCTTGTTCTCCTCCCCCTTCACTTGCTCCTCGCACTCCTCATCTCCCGTTCCTCCACTTCATTTCTCTCTCTCATCTCGCGGCTTCTTCCCCTTCCTCCCACGTCCTGTCCACCTCAGGTTGCTCTTCGAACGTAGATGTAGTATTTCCTGATGATCCGTGATGCGCATCACAAGGCTCTCACGCTGATGTGCACGGTGGGTTTTTTATCGGTGATATATAATTATTATAATGATATTTTGTGATGTAAAGAAGAGCGTAGAGTTTGATTTTAGTTCTCCGTGTGTTTATACAACTGAAGACGAAAGTTGCTGATTGAGCCGGTGTAATTAACACCCGTAAACAATCCTCGAGATAGCTTCGTAACCTTGAACAGGCATCGCTGTCTCACGTCAATTCGCGATACGGTGCTAATCTTAAGAATTTTCTCGTAGCCAAAGAATACATTTTCTATCCGTTTCCTGCCTTTGTTTAAAGGGATCACGTTGCTATTTCTACGTTTCCAGGAATCTTTGCCAGTCCTTTCGGAGTAAGGACCTGATGAAGGATCGAATCATGGGCCGCACAGGATATACGTGCATCAGGCACGTTTTCTGCTCCCTCAATGTTTTAATCTGGGTACGTAGAGCTACCTTTTTTTAAACAACAGAAGTTGATGAAGACTTGAATGCATATGCGATTGGGAATTTTTCTGTTATAAATTTTATCTGTTAAATATTGACAAAAATCATTATTGGCAAAAGTCTCCACTTGAAATTTTTTGGGCGAATAAATTTGTATGTTTTTTACTTTAACTATCAATAAGCTCTTTCTTTTTAAGAAAGATATAAGAAAGATTTATTAATTTAGTTAAAAAAGTATATATAATACGGCATAAGAAAAATACAATTTTTGTTTATTAATTAAAATAGGATGCACTTAATTGATTTTGCAGCTGAAGAAAAAATTTTAGCTGATTTTAGAAAGTGTCCGCTATTTTTATTAAATATAACTGATTTATTAGATATAACTGTATTTGCAACAGTAGGGACTTGAGGATTTAATTTCTTTTGCAATTAGACATCTTTCTTCTTGGATTCTGTAGGATTTGTATTATATCAACATACATATTTTCAAACGTTCAATTCGTTTTAATCCGTTTAAAATTAAAAGAAGCAAACAAATTCATAGGTCTCAATTTTTTATTTTTAGATAAAGCAGCTTTTACTTTTGGCTACTTCTTTTGAAATTGATTTACTTTGCGAATTATTCGAGAATGGCACTTCAGCTATATTTAAACAACTCGTTCGCGTTAGAAAGATATGTGAGAACTTTTCAACTTAAATGAAACATTTCATTGCCACGTATAATTCGTAAACACGGGTGTATGTGCGTATACAGTGCAAGTGTGCGACTCCAATTGGTCAGAAATGACAGAAATGAGACAATAGCCCGCCGGTGGTATTTAACGACCCACGCGAGTCGGCGATTAAACTGACGACGCGCTTTTGTAATTCGCGCCGCATTCCGCCGCATTCGCCGTTCCCTCGGCTTTATTATTCCACTTGAAATCGTCTGTATCGCGATCAAAGCCTTAAATAGGGCGTTGAACCGTGCTCTATGAGCTATGAACTTACGGTACCCGTAAGTCGTAAGTCAATAAAGTGCGGTACCGATTGTTCTGTATGCTGTAAAACTGGTACACGTGTTTTTATGTTCTTTATACTGTGAAATACGTTACCTATTGTCATTCTGTTTCAATTTGATATTAATCGCAATTCGTTGCATGAACTCCAAACTAAGAATCAGAGTCTGGAGTTTATTAGTTCATTATGTATTACTCCAAACTCAAAAGTTCCTGAAAAGATAGATAAGAGACATACTATTATATAAATCATATCTTCAAATTATATAAAAAATTTCTATTAAATTATATTAAATTATTAAATTATTTAATTACACTTACTTATGTTATTTATACTTATATTAAATTATTTAACATTTTAATAATAAATAGTTAATAATAAATATTTTGACAATACAAACTAAATATCTGGTGGTCAACGACATGTTATTGTAGATTACGTAATGCTGTTGCAAAAACGTCCCGTTTTCGCGTACGCATCATTGACGGTAATTAGAAAGTACGGATGCGCTCTTTTGTACAATTAGCTATCGGGGTCGCATAACAGTGCATTAATTTCTCAATCATGCTGCGTCGCAGAAGTTGTAATTTATAAATTACATTGCGGTTCTTCCGTAGATGTTACTGCTACGTGTAAACACGTTGGTCTCATCATTTGCAGAATTTTATAAGGAAGGACGTTGCTATCACGTGTCGAATATACTTAGTGGATGAATCTCGTAAGGTCAACATTCACCTAGTCACCGTTTCAGTCGATTGAATGACTTCCTGTCATTGATAGCACAACAAGGCAACCGTCGACCAGAAAATCTGCAGTACTCTCTTACGTACATAGGCTGTGTAGACAAGTCTCTGTGTTTGCGAATAAGTTAGCAAATGGACGATAAACCGTTAAATGTATACGGGTGACCGCATCGACATCCGATACACTTTGCTGCTTAGTGAAATAGCGTTGTACAGTTTCGCTATTATTTTAATTTTTATTGCGAATGCGAGAAATGTCATGGTGTGATTTTGCCATTCACTCGTCACACGTTCATTGGCGCATTGGCTGTGAGTTAAATGAATTTCGCGATGGCTGTCAACCATAGGCATCAATTTTCCTTCCGCGTCGACGATTCAAAATGCATCACGATACTTTCTAATCCACGGTCCACTTTCCACTTTCCGATTTTATTTAAACGCAGCATAAACGAGAATTTGAGATAGCTTTGTTATCGAGCATATATTATCGACAATAGTCGAATGAAAATAACGCATCATTGACCCAATGAACTCACGTGCTATGAGTGGTGTGTGATGAGGATCTCTCGATGCTTTTAATTATAATTTTATTGTTATTAATTATAATATAAAATATTTTCTAGAGCTTTCAGCAGGGGAGACCTGAGACTAATTACGTTTTTTTATGTGATAACTTTTTGGTAACTAACGTATATAAATCGGATAAATATCGCAAAGATCTTTATCAAAAGCCTAACATCTATATTATAAATATTTATTAAAATTATAATTTATTTATCTCACATTAATTAAAAGTACTTGTAACAATTTATATCCATTCAATCTAAAATTCAATCGAAAATATTAAAAGTACTTGTAACAATTTATATCCATCTACATATGAGACAGTTTGTTATAATTATCAGCTGGATAAATTGGGCAGCTGTAAATTTTTTTAAATATTTTAATTATTTATAAATATATTAAATTCTCGAATGAAAATATCTTTTGCCAATAAATAACATATATTTATTTGTAAATATAATGTTCCAAAAATCGATTTCGCTACAGATTTCTTAACCGAATCAAAATATTTTCACAATAAAAGACCGTGAAAGCTATGATTGAAAGAAAGTTCAGTAATTTGAAATACTCAATGTAATTATTTATCTATATACAATCATACTATACAAAGTTAACTAAAATATATGATAACGGAAAGGAAATGATTTGGTTTAAAATTAATCAAAATGATAGAATAATTTTTTTGCATAAGATGTTTTTTGAAAAAAAGAACTTGAAAGTTACGCATGTGCACTTGAATGATATTTGACGTAATAATTTTTGCTACACAATCTGATTTTTTTTTACTATTAGGATTAACTATAATAATTCAGTTCCATAAGATACATGAGTGAATTATATAAGACAAAGATTAATTTGATTTCTTATACATTTATTTCTTACTTAATTGCGATATTGTTGAAATGGTTGGTCATTTTGTTGTACATAAAGTTGAATTCTGCAAATGTAATTAAAATGGATTGCTTCTAACATATTTTATCTCTTTAATTTTTTTAATGTAAAAGAATAATTTTTCTTAACACTTTTCTTAACACTTTTCTTTTAACACTTGAAGTGCCAATGTTTCTCACTCATTAAAGGAATGAAGTGAACAAATTACTATGAAAATAAAGAAAATGAAAAACTAAATATTTCATCAATGTAAAAAATATAATCGGAAAGTCAAAAAATTTCTATATATAAACGCTTATCTTTTACACAAGAAATAAAATTTAGATCTAAAAACTAAAACGGTCAATAACGACCATTGGACACTTCTAATGATTAGGATAATAAATTCAGAATTTTTTCTAAAAAAAATCTTGTTAAAAAAATTTATTCTTTTATTTCTCTTAGTTTAAGTAACACTCTCTTCCCGATTGTACTACGTATTTCCCTGCCTATATATAATATAATAATTTCAATTTTAATGGATTCGCGTACGTTTTAAATACGTCGAAAGTCAAACGTTTATGACGTGCAGAGTAATTGACGCGAGTAATTTGTTTTACAGTTATGCGCTTGCGGAATTTTGGGTGCGGGCCTTTGGCTACGACTGGCTTACTCCGGATACGCGACCTTGGTACCGCAGTACAGCTTCGTGTCGGCGGATTCGCTACTGCTCGCCGCGGGATGCATCACATTCGTCATCGCCTTCTTCGGATGTTGTGGCGCATGGTTCCAGTCAAGATGCATGCTGATCACGGTTAGTACAACGTGATCCATTGTAAAACACGTGCCTTGCAAAAAGCACGCATGGTATACTTATGGACTTTTTGTGATACGCACGCAATATACTACATATACATATGCGGCGCACGGATTGAAGTTTATAACTTGACAATCTTGAATATCTTTGTCGTCAGTAGATCGTGATTTGAATTTCTGTTGTCATTTGAATAATTTGTCACAGAGCAATACGCATGCTGTCCATGCTAACTACATTTAAAAAAAATTATCTTTTTTCCTCGTTTGTTTTGCTCATTCTTAGCTGACGTTAAGATAAATCTGTCTGCTAAGCGAGAGAGAGAAAGAGAAACAAAATATTCTTTTCATTGTACAACACAGTTTATACACATAGAATTCGTGTAGTATATAACGCAATATGTGACGGATCGATAAATTTGTTTGCATATTATATGACACCTTGCGTGTATAGTAATAATTACATAGAATATGAGATCTTTTTTCTCGCTCCCAGTTCTTGTTTTCTCTTGGTGAAAGAAATAAGTATTAGAATAATTAAAAGGCTTTTGAAAATCTCAAAACTTGTAAAGAGATGTCTCATATTATTAATAATAGGAAGAGAGAACGTTGACACTTCCTGTAATTTTCAGTATTTCAGTCTAGTAATACTCATGTTTCTCGCCGAGTTCATGCTGGGCACCTTGGCGTTTGTGTTCAGAGAACACCTCGCGAGGAGCTTGAAGGAGGAGCTATTGTACGGCATTGAGAAGCATTATAATATTACAAGGGAGCCGGGAACACTTTCTGCCATGTGGGACCATATACATACCGAGGTTTGTTTAATTATTTAATTAATATTTGCAAAACATCACACGAAGTGTTACAGATTTCTGAATTTCCTTAATTTATTTTAAAGAAACTTTTTTTAAAGAAATTTTTTCGCGTAGTTAAAAGATGAACTGTTCCGTATTGGAAATTAAAATCTTGTTTTTTTTTTGTGGCTAAACTAATATATGTATATTGATTGCATGTAAAACAAAACAAATATATATATATATGACATTTGATAAAAGTAAGAGAGATAATTTTGAGTGCAGTCTCTCCAGTGTAGAGACAAAGAATAAGAATAATAACTTAAATAAAGTCTTAATATGATGATACAGTTTTAAATGTACGCTTGCAGTTTCACTGCTGTGGAGTACGCGATTATACGGATTGGTTCCAAATCGAAGCGTGGCCGGAGGAGGATCGGGTTCCAGATTCTTGCTGCATGCAGCGGGAAAGATATTGCGGTCGCCTAGATTCAGAAGGTCGTAACAAGGAACTCTGGTATAAGGAAGGATGCGCGACTGCCATTCAAATGTGGCTGGTAACTAGACTCCATGTGGTCGGCACGGTGGGCCTCGTCGTGGCTTTTCTTCAACTATTCGGCCAGGTGGCCAGCATGATTCTCTTCTGCACAGTCAGGCATAAGAGATCATCTCACACGTACAAGAGTTACGACACTACCAATACCTAGAATTTTCGATCGATCTTAGACGAGACAACTGTCTAAGATCGATAGTAGCCTTCTCGCGCGTTTTCGATTCTCGTTGCATGCAACGGAACGAATCTTTCCGGAATCGTGTCATTCCTTTCCTGAGGATTCTTAAAGAGAATCTTGTCGATTTCATCCGAATTTGCAAATTCGTATTAGTAGGAATATAAGTACGAGACGAAAATTTATTAAGAAAGAGCATGAAAAAAAAACGAAATGATTAAGTTATCGATAATTATTGAACGTTGATTTATAAATACATTTACAAATGAGACAATTTAAGTAGATAAAAGTACGTTGATGTATAGTTGACCAAAAAGTTTCCGCTGTGTACCAAAAAATATGATAGGTATTCAATGGATGGACTTCCTTCTTAGTCTGGATTTGATAAATGCTTTTTGTAATTTCCAGTGATTAATATCGACTTCTAATGATAGTCCAACTTTGTCAGTTGATAGTTATTTATATTTGTAACTAAGAGAAACTAAGAAAAAATGTATAACTTGTGAATCATTTTAATGCGCATAGATACATAAAAATTTATTGATCATAGGTAAAATCTAACAGAATGGAAAAATTGATTTAAATATGAGAACAAATTGTATAACAAAGGTAAAGACAATCGATCATTAAATTTCAATTATCTAATAAGCCCATCCTACTTTCGTGGAATAATCCACGTTTTAATAGTTATAAATATACTCAATATTCATTTACAAGAAGTAATCAATTGCTATTTTATAATAATTGTAAAATCTCTGTTTTACAGTAATTGTATATCATATTGATTCTCAACGTTAACAATCGGGAGCAGTTAGATAGATAGTGCATGATTATGTGATTTAGTCCCGAGTATTCAATAGAGATTGTAGATCAAATTATCTTCAATGTCATAAGCATGAATACTTTACTAAGATTTTTGTATTCAATATAATATATAAATATAGATAAATATATAAATTTAGTAAATTAAAAATAATAATAATTCTTATATGTTACTTGATATCGAAGTAATCAATTGACTATAAGTTAAAAGCAATGTTAAAGACTGTACAATGCAAAATCGAGATAGTAAGATGATAGTTATGTATTATGTGTATCGAACAAATTATTATTAATAATAAAGGAATTATTTATATGTAATGAAGAGCTAGCCATTATATTTAGTTCTATTTTTGACTTTCATCATTTAATCGAAATGAATGAATTATTATAGACAAATGATACGTTAGTACAAAAGGCATTTATATTTGATGAGTTACACAAATTCGAATTACTTACCAAAATTTGAAAAAATTTTATAATGTTACCATTTTTTAATTAAAAATATTGTTATACAACCACTCAAAGATTCTGATTATCATCCTTAATATTTCTTTAAACTGCATAAACATATAATT
>NW_017259559.1:496735-505385 GCF_001594045.1 Atta colombica
ATATTAAATAAATAACGTTACGCTTACCGGTTGTTGCATAGCGCGTATTACAAAGTCACTCGCTGAATTTATTGTTTTTGAAAATGTCAATAATGTATTCTTAATGACTAATATTATTGATTTAATAAGGTTCAATATCATTCTTAACGGATGATTGAAAATATTATTTTCATTAGTTTCATCAGAATTAACGTCCGTTGTCTTATTTCCATTATAAACCTCAGTTGTAGAAACAGGAAGTTTAAATGTAGTCTGTAAAATAATTAGATATGTACACCGATAAGAATATGTAAGAAAAAACTTTACTTACTACGGTATCCTTGAATATAAAATCAAGAAAGGATATGTATTTTGAGCTAATCGATGAGTGAGTATTTTAAACGTAAATTGCATAAAATATTTTTTGATGCATACAAAACTTTAAAAAAAAACTACAAATATTTCTATTTTATAGTAGGAAAATTAGTTTATATAATGGAGATTTATTATGGAGATTTATTAGTTTATAATGGAAATTTGAAAAATGAAACAATATTTACACAAGGCTACACAGTTGGAAAATTTGTGTCAAGTTAAATATATTTCATGTGTTTCAAATGATTCAAATTTTTATTTTAATTTAATATAAGATGATTATTAAATAGATGATTATTAGAAAAAAAAATAAAAATGTAAAACCGTTATACAAAAAGTTAATAAAATGAATAAAAATACTCTGACACAAGTTGGAAACAAATTGTGCAGGAAATATATTTTTTCAGTAAAATCAACATTTATAATATATAAAATTAACACGTGTATTTATCATTTATTTTAGGATTACTGTTTTAAAATTACATTATTTTTATATTATTTGTCCTTTTATTCGTAAATTCTGTTATTTTTATATCAAGAAATGTTAATTTAACAAAATATTCGACTGACATATTAAGTGTGAAAAAAAATTCGTGGCGTTTTTCCCATTAGATGTAATGGGAAAACGCCACGAACTTTTTCCCTAATATTACCATACTAAATTAATACTCGAATGTGTTAGAAATTTAATACAAAAATTGTTACAAGAACAAGTTTTAACACAAGTATAAAATATTTTTTATTATGCAATATTCTAAAAATAAAAATAAACTTACACGACTATTTAAGAAAAGTTTTAAAGTGATAGAGCTGATAAAATTACAAACTGTTCTATTATATCTGCAAGTATTCGCTATTTGTTAAATGTCAGAAAAGTTTGTTTCTGTTTTTAGAATAAGTTTTTCAAATAATAATAAGGGTTTTCTGTTAAATATATTATATTATCATATATTATATTATCAGCAATAGTTTTAAATAATTTAGATAAATTAAAAGAATTCATTATGATGCAAAAAATTCATGTACCAGATCAGTATCCCTTCTATTTCTAGCACTTCGCGCTAAGATAGTGCTCGCGAAGAACAAAATTAACAGCAGACGCATTTAGACTCTCGAACGATCACTATTGTTCCGAGAAAAATATTGGCAGGTTTTTTAGTTTCTTTAATTACAAACACATTTATATGGCATCACTAAGTATTCGAGAGAACCAAAAAAGAAGCGAACTTGCAAAAGACGACGCTGATCACATTGCATTCCTTTTATAAACGAATATTGCATATTTTCTTGTCCCTACCTGACAGTGAACGGAGACTATAATTATTCCTGTGCTCGCGATTTGCATATCGCCAATATATTTTCAAGCCACTCAAAGCAATTTTATGTAAGACCATAGTCAGCACAAGCTTAAATTTTAGCATATCGCTAAATTTTAGTATGAGTCAGTGATAATATCAGTATAGCTTAGTATTATCAGAACTAAATTATTATGCGTGTTTTTATTTTAGCTATGACGACATTTCATGAATTTTCCAACAATTTATGAATAATTTGTGAACAAAACACGTAAATATATAGGATAAGTCATATTTTAAAATTTTATGATATTTTCGGATAAAAAGGAAAACAAACTTCTTATAAATATCAAGTCATAAATACTTCATTACCGAAATAATTATTGATAAAAATAAATTTGAAATAATGATCGAGTATTGTATTAAATTCTTTTTTCAAGTATGAAAAATGCAAATTTTTTAATTTTATTATACGTGTCCATTTTAACAAAGCATTTCAATGTTTACTGAAAAAACGTTACGCATTTTTTTAGCGCTAAAATATTATCTTGTCTCTGGATAATTTAATGTTCATAGAAATATAATTGTTCTTCCTTTCGATTTAAGACGCTCGCTAAATTTTAAAACATACGTGAAGATTCAGTGCCCAAAAAACTATAATTACAAGAGAAAATTTTCAACATTTTATACACTGTGTTTATGCTATTTAATTCTATAATGTAAAAATGCGGTAAATGTTTAGTACACTCGTCGTCCCCCTCTAATTTCCCTATAATTTTGTAAATTTGTATATTTTTATGCGTAATATATTCCGAGAAGGAAAATTATCATTCACAAGTTTCATTTTCTTGTTATTTAATTTCAAAATTTTTTAATGTCGATAAATTAGAAAATGATATCTTAATAATATTTTACAACTGCGCATGGTTCAAGAATATTAGATTGGTATTCGTAATCAGATCTTATTATTCAAAACCGTCTTAAGTACGATCTTAAGAAATCATGAACCATTCACAGGGCCGTATTAGCTTCTTGCGACATTACTTGAGACAGTCTTGAAATATGAATGGACTACGAATACCGCCCATTCTTAATTTCAAGATCGTCTTAAGCAATGTTTTAAGACTCTAGTGACTGGCCCTCTGATTGATTCGTGATACCTCAAGACAGAACTTAAGACAGTCTTGAATATATAAAACGCAGACTTTTAGATCAGTATTCATAATCAGATCTTACTTAATAAACACATGATGGTATATTAAACGTAAAATAAATATAAAAATGTTATAACTGTCGTATATCAAATAAACGAATAAAATTTAAATTTTTACTGTTTTTATATTATTGTATAATATACGATAATTATTATTAAATATATACGTTTTAATTACTTTTGTATAAAAAAAACGGATTTTATACATTGAAAAACAATGTACGGAGAAAAAAGTTTAATTTTAAGTGTGTTTTTACGTTATTTATGTTTATATAATCGGACAAATATTTATTTAAAACGTATATAATTTATGAAAGAATTCTCATTTATAAATGTTTAGAAAATACGGTATTGTATAAACGGTATTATATAATGTACGTCTTTAAAACGTCAATATATATTAGGTGTAGTAAAAAGAAATTCATTATTTTTCCATTCAATTTCATGCAAAAATAATGGATTTCTTTTTACTACACCTAATATTAATTGCAAATATTTTATACACTGTGTTTATGCTATTTAATTCTATAATGTAAAAATGCGATAAATGTTTACACTCGTCGCCCCCCTCCAATTTCCCTATAATTTTGTAAATTTGTATATTTTTATGCGTAATATATTCCGAGAAGGAAAATTATCATTCACAAGTATTAATTGCAAATATTTTACATATATGCTTTTATGATTAAATTAAGGTAAGTTCAAATAAAAAAGTGATAGTATATTATACATTTAAATAAGGTATTTAACGAGATATCTAAATGCAGTAGATTCAACGTTTTTTCAATATTTATCAGTTTCATATATTTAATTTTAGTTGCGATAATATTGCGTTTATCAAATATGATTTTAATCGGTTTAAGAATAACGTTAAAAAATCGAATATATTTAATATATCACAATGTCTATCAGCCAGACATCACAACTAGAATTATATGGAATTGGTACACATTTAATTTATCTTATTTAGACCTCCCGTAAATACCTGATTGAAATGTATAATATACCATTTTTTTGTTAATTATTGAATATATTCAAGACTGTCTTAAGTACAGTCTTAAGAAGTTACAAACCAATTGGAGGATATTAGCGTCTTAAAACATTACGTAAGATAATCTTGAAATAATCTAATATAAGAACAAGAAAGTATATTTCTGGAATATAACATATATTTTTTTTATAACGTATATCAGTGTAAAGTAGATATATTAATTCTCTCTCTCTCTCTCTCTCTCTCTCTCTCTCTCTCTCTCTCTCTCTCTCTCTCAAGACTATATGTCTGATTTTAAAGTCTTAATTTACATATCGAGTTTAAGTCACCCATGGCGTTTTTGATTGGTTCCATAATTATCACAAATCTCAATGAAAAATATATTTTTTTTTAATAAAATGTCGAAATGTATAGAATCGAAATATAAAAACATAAAAAGTTTTGATAATAAAGTTATGTCAAAAAATATTAAAGAACAATTTGTGAAAACAGTGCAATAATCAGTTTTTTTTTTTAATCATATCTTATGATAAAAAAACGATAAAAATAAAAATAAATAATGTTTTGAAAAGAGAAAAATGTGAATTTTAAGAAAAAAATATATTATATTGATTTATTTTACAAAGTAATTATTTGCATGAGTGTGAAATGAAAACATTTTTACATATTCAGAATAATAATCCGAGTTGGGTATTTTCTTCTTTAAAAATGCAATGAAAATATTTTATATTAAATATATAATGATTTCGACATTATTTACTCAATTTTATAATTTCAAGAAAATAGAGCAATCGTTTCGCCAAGAATGAAGAATTCTCTTTCGCAAAAATGCTTTTTTTTTGATAATTCAGCAAACGAGAATAGATTGAAATGAATTGAAATAGATTCAGAAATATTTTCAGAAATATTGATTTACAAATGTTAAAATGAATGCTTTTCAATCCTGAATGCATTTTCATTCATTTATAGGAATTGCATAGAGCATATCTCTAGCCTTTCAATCTAAAATAATATTAGCTTTTTCTGTGCATTGTGAATATTATTCAATTCAAAATTTTGAATAGAAAATGCAGTTTTTTTAATCCAATTGCATCCAATTGAATCGAATTGAATTCAATTAAATCCAAAAAAAGTATTCGCTATTTAAAATACACATTCGAATAGAAAAAAATTTCAATCCATTTTAATCCATTCTCGTTTGCTGGGAATGAATGTACATTTTAATTATAAAACAACACATACTTAAATACACAGCATTAATAAACAGACATTACTAAAAACGAATTTGTACTTTTGACAAGAATCTATCGAATTTACATTTGATGGTCTAAGTCACTCAAGCCAGACTTTTATTACATCACTATTAGCATCGAGGCAACAATGAAACAATTGCATTACGACAATTGACAGAAAGAAAAGTTTCAAGTTTTTTTACTTCTTTACAACTCTGCAATTAATATTAACCAATCAACAAAAATTACGGCCAACCAAAATTTTCATTCGGGTCAAAATGACCCACTCAGGACTAAATGTACATTTCCTGTTTTGATAACCGTCTCGTATGTATTTTCGTATATCAATTTTTATTCGTGAACTAAACGTTAAACTTATACGAATTCAAATATAAGAAATGAATAAATTGTGTCTTATGTAGCAGTATGTAGCAGTACATTAATAAACGTATTTTCTACTTCACACATCGGCAATTAATTTAAGATTTGTTGGGAGTGCATTTTATTTATGAAATGAAAAAACATTTAAAAAACGTTTGAAGAATATGATTAAAATCAGATATGATAAAATTAAATGATTATATCTAGATCTTAATCATATTCCGCAAACATTTTTTAAATGTTTTCCATTCCACAAATTAATATAACGTTTTCAACAAATCTTAAATTAATTACGTTTCAGTCAACACCGATATTGAGCTTGTTCATCTAGTCTCATAACTAACCTTATAAACTCTCTGTCTTTGTGCTACCTTACGCAAGCATAAACGTATTTATACTCGATGTGTCAGTAACATGTTTTTCTTTAAATTATTATAAATTTTTACACAATTACAATAGACTAATGATAAATGCTTTAAAACATTGCATGTTCATATGACTCAATTAAGTACTTACAAATCCTTAATATATTTCGTAAATAAGAAAAAAATTACGTCAATTACAAAGATACAAAGTAGATCAATATATCTTATGAAGTATATTGAGCATTCTTGAAAGATAAGTTGAGCCATGAAGATAATCGTTTAATGAAGTTATATATTATTAAAAAGGATTATGAAAGGATTATGTATATATATTAATCAAATTTTTTTATTATTTTCATCTTAAGTATAATTTACATTTATATAATAACATTTTTTAAAAAATATTTTAATTAACAAAATTAGAAAAACTAAAATCTTTACTTTATAATAATAATTAATTAAACATAAAATATAGGAGAAATAGGAGCATATGTCACGAGGTACCATGAATCATCGGTTCTTTAATATAATATAAAATGTTTAAATTAATACTATTGGTACAATACGATTGTTACTTCGCTGCTCATACTTTTTATCTAGGTGGCAGTGATTAAATTCCATTACATTGAAAATCATCGATCATTAATGGTTTTCGTGGTGCAATAATAACTTTTTAATTGCATAAAAATGTTTTAATATTGTTTTTGTAGTAGAAGATACATGTTTCTGCGTATCTTTTCTCAACTTACTATATTACAAGTAATAATCTAATATTTATTTTTTATAGTTTTCTATTAAATGTATAATTAAATGCATAATTGGAGTACCATGGGTCATACATTAAAAATTTTTTTTATTTTTTTCTTAAAAACTATTAATAAATATTTATTAAATATACTTATTAAATTTTAAAATATGCATAATACTTTAATTATTAAAAAAAATGATACAAAAATTTTTATATTTAGCACTTTTAAGAGTTTGAATTTTTATGACTCATCGTGTTTCGGTCTCCCCTGTTTAATTAACATAGAATAAAAAGCATTGATAAAAATAGACTTCATTTGAATAGCTGAGCTTTATAAGGTTAGTTGTGAGACTAGCTGAACAAGCTCAATATCGGTGTTGACTGAAATATTTTTTTATAACTAAAAAACACAGTAAATGAAGTATCAACTTGTACATTAAAGTTAAAAATAAATTAATATAACTTGTATCTAAAAAACACATTTGATTGTTATTAATCGCTTTAATTTATTTAATTACCATATAGATCAAAATGAATACTCACTTAATAATTTTACTTTTGATATATGAAAACGAAAAAGCACATATGTTTGACTGTTGATCGGATACAAATTATTGTATTAAGCGTTGTAATCTCTGTCTTTGTGCTACCTTACGCAAGCATAAACGTATTTATATATTTTTTGGTTGTTTAGATATTTGCATTTGCAACTTGCTTCTATGTGCAACTAGTCCCGGTCTATCCTAATATGTCAATCTTTTATTAATGTATTTAAAAAATGTAACATATCTAGTTATTAAATCCTATTCTTAAGATCTAGTTGCATCAATGTCACTTTGACTTTAAGCGAGATTTAAAATTCTATCTGTCTCGTTTTAAAGTAAAAAAAAAAAAACAAAAGCAGAAAGAGTTTTAAACCTCATTAAAATCAAAGTAAAGTTGATATAATTGGCCCTTAATACATTATTTAAAGGGATACTTTTTGCAAATTATAAACGCATTAAAAAACATTTATTTAAATGAAACATTATTCTATTTTTATTCGTATTATTATATTATTATATTCATACAGGTTGCTTTCGCAACCTACACATCAGTAAGTCGGATTGCTCATGCTTTACTAGTAATGGAGAATAAGATGACAATAATTAAATGACAAGAATTCAGCGGGGAATGCGACAAGAGAAATTTAATTTTACATACTGTTATAGTATTAAATTCAATAACAAGATAAGTTTAATATATATAAAATATGTATTTAATAATACAAATGATATCTGACTTAATCTAATATAAATGATATTTAATAAATATTTAAACATATATAATTATAAATATTTATAATTATGATGGAAATATTTGTCTTGAAATGTCTATGTAATAAATATTTGTTTTATAATTACAAATATTTATAATTATATTTTTAAATATGTATTAAATGTCATGTTAGATTAAGTCAGATATTATTTGTATTATTAAATACATATTTTATACATATTTTAATGTAATTGAATTTTACACTATACCAGAATAAAATTCAGTTTCTCTTGTCTTATTCCCCGCCGGACTCTCTCTCTCTCTCTCTCTCTCTCTCTCTCTCTCCCTCTCTTGCAATCTAATTCTGCAATCTTATTCTGCATTACCAATAAAGCGTACCCCTACCCATAGATAGATAGGCAACTCGACTTACTGATGTGTAGAATATGAAAGCATCCTACATAAAATTCTACATGTTTATGTGTTCTTTATGTGTTTCATCAACTACTTCTTGACGTATAAAATACATTTCACATTGCTCACATAGTAAAAACGATTATTATATACATATATTACATTACTGTATAATAGTTTAGCTTATATATATACGTATATATCTATACTAGTATTTTATACAGTACTTACGTTTAATAAGCGTACATATTACAATTCTGCTCTTATTGAGTTGTTATCGTAAATCAACGTTTTCATATATGTATAATATTTTCGCATATATGACATTAAGGAATTTTATAATTCTATTTTGCGGTTTTTAAATAAAAACTTTTTATAATAAAAAATATATAAAATTTTA
>NW_017259559.1:505485-514153 GCF_001594045.1 Atta colombica
TTATTATTCGAGTCCGACGATTCGTGCTCCTAATTTATCCAACATTTGCGTTATTCCTCGAGAAGTTTGCTTAACGATATCAACAGGGAACTGAAATCATAAAATTTTTTGCAAATTATTGTATTGCATATTTAAATAGATTACTGAAGAGATTTCTTTTCCTTTTAAATTTATTTTAATTAGATTTATTTTAATAAAGTTAATTATATTATTCTAGCTTAAAATATCCAATATGATCTAAAATGTACTTAGTGTACATTTTCGTCACAACGTTTTATTTATAATCAAAGAGAAGGAATTTTTTTCTAAGGTAGAACTAATATATCTACGTATATTGAATGTATAAACACATATTGATAATAATGTTTCTTTTTGTTACCTTTATTATTTCAAATAATGAATTTTAATTCATCTGCTAACATCATAGAGTTAAGTAAATATAGGTTATTAAATATAGGTTATTAAATAAGTAGATATATATTAGATGTAGTAAAAAGAAATCCATTATTTTTCCATTTAATTTCATGCAAAAATAATGGATTTCTTTTTACTACACCTAATATATATAAGTCAATTATTTTACACATTAATATGTTAATAAATTTATAATCTTATATAAATAATCTCAATGTAAATGTAATGATGTAATGGGGAAAAGCCAATGTGAGCCACTAATCGTAACAAAATATATATTAAAATTAAAATTAAAATACAGACATTTCCTTGATATTAGGTCATCCTCAGTGTATAAAATATGATTGGTAGAATAAAAAATTATACATATGTAAGCGCCAGAATCATCAAATCATTGATTTATTTAAATATCACTACTTAAAATTTTCAATGTCGTCTGTTATATTACTGAATAAACAAATTGCATGTTTTAGAAATTATCATTAAAATAGAATAGTCTAAAATAAATTAATCAAATTATAATCAAATTATAAAATCAAAATCACTAAAACTTATGTTGGAAGATCAGATATCAGATTAACGATGGTCTGTTATATTGCGAAATTATAAAGAGATATCTTTATTGTGTGAGAGTTCAGACCGAAATAATAAAGTGAACCGACTATAACAAAATAAATATAAAAATAAATACAAAAATAAGAATATGTTCATCGAAGTTAAAATCAAAACACAGAAATGTCAATTTTCTGCAACCAAATCATAATATAGATTCAATAATTCCGTATCATTTTGTAAATTTAATTTCTGTTTTTTGATAAAAATTGACTGATAGAAATTAATCTCCTATTTTTTTTGTAACTCCTTTTCTCATCCAAAATTTAAACCTTGTTCCAATCAAATTCATGGTTATGCTCAATTCTATGTTTTGTGATAACAGATTGCGATGTGATTACGATGTTCACTTATTCTCATTTTTAATGACCGTTTCGTTTGACCTACATAAGATGCGTTACAATTCTGACGATTGATCTTATATACTACGTTAGTGTAATCACAAGCTGCTAGTTTATCCTTCTGTATTTTGATAAAATAACTTAATTTATCAATTCCAGTGTAAGTCAAATGTATGAATCGATTATTCTTGAAGAACTTTTTAAATTGACCAGATATGGAGGGGGGTGGGGGGAGGGATATATAGGGAATGGTGAAGTAAGTCACTTTATTATTAGACTTATTTTATATATTTTTATTCAAAGATCAGAATTATTAAGAAGCTTTAAATAATAACCTTTTTTAATATTCTTAAAGATCAAAACCAAAGGATATTTATTTCTTAATCATATGTTGATGATTAGTTCAAAATGTTTCTTATGGAAACTGCGACAATAGAATTACCCTATCGATTAAATTAATAATTGTGCCTATTTTATGGCATAAAGAATGGCAAGAAAAAAAGTTCAAATATTGAGCTGAGAAGATAGGTTGATACCAATTATACATAAATCTGTTTCTTCTTTTTATTAAGGTCAAATCTAAGAAACTGTGTGTCGCCAACTTCCATTGTAAATTTTAATCTAGAATGAAATTCATTAAATATACTTAGCAATGTATCAAAATTCTGTTTTGGAATGGAGAGAGCAATATCGTCTACATATCTGTAGTGAAAATCTAAGGTGAATTTTAATTTACTAAGTGAGACTCTCTCCAACTCTTGCATCACTAAATTTGCTGTAATAGAGGATAGAGGAGATTTCATGGGTACTCTAAAAGATTATTTATAAAAATTATTATTATTAACTTATTATTAAAAACAAAAAAATGTACAATTGCACTAATCTTATCGTTTAAAAAAATTCCATTTTAGGTAGATTAATGTTGTTTTCTATGTTTGACTAACAACTTTCAATGCTTTCAATAATTAAATCGAGTGGAACATTAGAAAAAAGAGAAACAATATCGAGAAAAACAAGAATTCAGAATCATCAGATAAGTGAATCTGAGACATGTTAGCTAATTGAAAGTTATTTTTGACATGTCCTATCGATTTTTCAAGACATGTATCCAAAATTCTATGCAAAAAAATTGCAAAATTATACAAAGGCTTCCTATTAGTGATACAATGATACGTAAAGGATTGCCTAACTTATGGATTTTTGGTAATCCATGCCCTTGATACTATTGCATTAGTAGAATTGAGAAAATTATATATATGATCAGTTACACATTCTTGACATTTCCATATTTTTAACAAAGACTTTAAATCTAACAAAAAACTTATTGATCAGATTACGCTTGAATGTATAAGTATCAGTATCTGATAATAAAGTTTTCATTTTATTAATGTAATCTATTTTATCCAGTAGTAACGATAACAATATTTCCTTTGTCCGTAACATTATTTGTGAATTCTCCTTAACAAATTGTTTTGTCGTATCTTCTAAAGATTCTAAAATCTATACATCAATGTTCGATCTGTTTTCTATTGCATTTGTAATATTTTGTAAATATGGAAAAAACCTATTTCTAAAAGTATTAGGATTATTGATTTTTAATCTTGATTCTCTGAAATTATTCTCTATTTGATGAACTCCAAAGTAACCAATTTCACATAGTGGGGAGGGAGACAAAAATTTTCTCTTAATTGTAGTAGACTTTGAACATTCTCCGAAAACTTATACGTGATAGATTTTTAAACCAATCATTATTAAGAGTTTCATTTAAAAGTTTTATTTTCTATATTTTAAGGTCTTGATTTTAATTTCGATGGATATATTCTTATTTTTGTATATATTTATTTTGTTATCATTGACTCACTTTTTCATTTCGATCTGAATTCTCACTCAATAAAGATATCTCTTTATAATTTCACAATATAATAGACCATCGTTAATTTGATTCCAACATAAGTTTTTAATTTTGATTTTGATTTTATAATTTGACTATATTAATTCATTTTAGGCTGTTCTATTTTAGTGATAATTTTTAAAACATGCAGTTTGTTTATTCAATAAAATATAACAGACGATATTGAAAATTTTAAGTAGTGACAGTTAAATAGGATAACGATGATTTGATGATTCCGGCGCTTACAAATGTGTAATTTTTGATTCTATCAACCATATTATACACTGAGGATAATCTAATACCAGGATTGAAAGAGGTCTGTATTTTAATTTTAATTTTAATATATATTTTGTTACACATGAATAACAAAAAAAAAGTGGTGGTTCACATTGGCTTCCCTTCATTATATCATTATATTTACGTTAAGTTTATCTTGAAGAGCCTTATATTGTATTAATTTAATTTATTATAAAAATAACATTAGACCACTTTATTTTTCATTTCTTTAACATTTTTAAAAAAGAAATGAAAAACATAATATTAAAATTTAAGCTGTATTGAATATATAATTAATATGATTTTAATTCTGCTCTTCCTTATAATCTTTATTGCACCTATGTAAGTATTTAAAAATATTTTATATTTTTTTAATGCTTAGAAATATTGTCTTTTAAATCTGATCATCAATTTTAAATTTTGTATTTAGCTTCTAATTTTTTGTATTAAAAAATTAGAAAAAAATCACAGCTTAGACAAGGTCCAGTTATCGTATTTACTGTATTAATGGAATTACTGTTGTTTAATTTAATTTAATTTATTGTGTATATTAGAGTTATATTTTAATGTACTTACCTCTATTAAGTTATTCAAAAAATTGCTGAAATTCTCGTAACCATTAATGAAAGCCCTTCCGATTCCATTAAATTTATCTCCCCTATTACCATATTTTTGTTCATCCTTAATTCGATCAACGAGTGGCTTTGATGTCAAGAAAGTATCCAAAAGTCGCATAATGTTGTCAGGTTTTCGTTTTTCTAAAATAGCTTGGGCGGTCTCATTTTCTAAACGAATTGTTTCTTGCGGTATTGGTTGAAATAAAACTATTGGAGTGGTATTTTGTATAGGTAGTATTGATCTGCGACTTTGAGGTTTATCAGATTTAATAATTGATGGATTAAGACTATTTCGGAATTCACTATTTATTTGCTGTAAAAAAAGAAAATTTGTCAGTATGTCAATAATAGTTAAAAATTATACAAATAAAAAGATATTGATAAAAGCCAATAAAATAGCCAACGAAAACAGGAAGAAGATACAAAACGAATAACAACAAATTCTGTACAGAGTGCTCCACGTAAATCGAACATCTCGAATATTTCACTTATTTTTTATATAAAAATATGTTTCAAATAAAAATGGAAAAAACAGGAACATATTTTGGGAACATATTTTGGTCACATTGTTTATTTTCTAAGTGGAGGTTCCAAAAAGATAAGAAAGTCACCTCCCACTTTTTTAAATGGAATTATGTGATTTTTTTACATAATATGATTCCACTAATTATTCTGCTTATAAAAATATTAAGATAGAGATATAAAAAAACCAATAGTTTATGAAACATTTCATACTTTATTTTGATACATTCTGATAAAACATAAAATATTTCGTAAACTATTAATTTTTTGGCAACTGTACTCTAATATCTTTATGCACAAAATAATAAGATGAATCAGTTGGTATGAAAAAAGACATATTTTTTTTGATATTTAATTTCTTTGATATTTAAAAACATATGTTGCACATCGTAAATTGCATAAATTTTTAACAACTGTGTTTTCTCGTAAACTATTGGTTTTTTAAATATCTCTAATTAATATTTTTATATGCAAAATAATAATTAGAGGAATTATATCATCTAAAAAAATTATATCATCTAAAAGAAATTAAATATATAACTAAGTTCTTGCCGTTAATTATCAAAATTCTTTTATTAATATATTTAAGAAACAACCCAAATTGAACAACTTTATAAAGTATTTAGGAATGATTATTTTTGTTTAAAATTAACTATTTAAAATTATTTTATAATATATTTTATATAAAAACGTTTTTTTAGGAACCGGTTAAATAATCATATTGTACAAACGTTCTAAAATCGTTTTTTTAAATATAAATAATAAGAATAAATGAGTGATGAAGGATCGCATTGGAATTATATATCACATTTTAATAAAATGAAGATGTGAATGAATTGTCATCAATCAACTATTTTCAATTTTGCTTCATTCGCGCTTTGTCGTATTAGCTTTTACTTGAGGTACTCTATGGCTGTTTCATTTGTGCGTTTTTATTGTACATATGATAAATTGGAATCTCCACCTAGAAAATAAACAACGTGACCAAAATATGTTCCCAAACCGTTTTTTCCACTTTTATTTGAAACATATTTTTATATCAAAAATAAGTGAAATATTCGAGATGTTCGATTTACGTGGAGCACTCTGTACAGCGGCTTTAAAGTATCTTAAGTAAGAGCTAGTACGACAGAGTGCGAATGAGGCAAAATCGGAGTTTGTACAATAATCTGCTACATAGCCAGGCATTGTAGCAAATCGACAAGCTTGAAAAATTGTACGACAAAAATATGTTTAAATAAAATAGTGATCTTTTAATATATACCCTGTATTTGCAGCTACGCGCTCTAATTATAATATTTGTCTTTTTGAGAGAGATCAATCATTGCTCTTCTAATCGCCCCTTCACTAGCTGTTTATGTACTGTGAGAGGTTAGTTAGCGTATTCGATTTATTGATTCGATTTGATTCTGAATCAATGTTTATTGTTCTGTTTAGCTATAAAAGAAGAGTTAAATTATAAATTGTTCAAGAAATGCTGCTAAAAAGAACAGTCCGTTGATTCGGAGTCGGGTCAAGTCAGTAAATCGAATATGCTAAGAGAGAAACCACCTGAAAGAAAAGACCATGCCGGCTTTTTCCAGAAAATTTCCAGTGATATTTAGATAATTTTACATATACTTGTAATCATATACTCTTATATATAAAATTACAAGCATTTTTTTCAGTGAACGAACGTCCGGGATCTATTATAAAAATAGCTATAGATGTTGTAAAATTAGCTAAACTTGTAAATAAATAATTTTAAAATAATTCTTTTACAATAAAAAAAAACTAAATTTTATAATAATTTTTATACTGGTTTCATAAATGTTTATAATTAATCCATTATTCCTAACGTTTCTTACACTTATAATATATTAAAAGAGTTACAAGTTTACTTGTAACCGTTATTCAACGTTATGGGAAAACGTTTTTTTCAATATTATTTTCAACATTTTTGTTCTACTTGAGAATACAATGATTTTAATAAAAACATTTACCGTTTGCATTTATCATTTTTTGCCATTTTTCAGGCAACATACGAATACCGCGAAAGAATGTTTTATCTTTCGATGCGATGAATTTGTCGACTCATTTCTTATTAATATCTGTTTTATTAATCTGCTTAAGGATTTTGAAGACGGTGTGCTGCATCAATCGGAATAAGTGATAGTCATACGGCCCAATGTCTGGAGAGTATGAGTGGAAAATGATTTGTTATTTAAGATGATACAATGTTTGACTTTATGAGTAACATGAGGCCTCGCATTGTTGCGGATCTTTGTCGTTTTAAAGCATTGTAGTTCGTTTTTTTTTTAATTACTTGACTCAAACTTTCAAAAAAACGATAATTATGCAGAATAAGACATTTTCCTAATTTTAACATTTTTCGGTGGCAATGTTAATAACAATCTTTTTTATGATTCAAATGATAAAAAATGATAAAAAATAGGAAGAGGTCGAAAAATATATATACATATATTTACTTCTATTCATATATTGAATAATAATGTTGACATTCTAAAGTCATGCGCCCTTAAGCAGAGGGGGAGGTGGGAGTCGCTTTACGTGAAAAGTCGCTTTGCACTACTATATATAACATTTTCAAAGAAAATTATTTTTTTTATTTTTCGATCTCCCCCTTGTTATTATTATTTGAGTCATAACAAAGATCAACATTGCAGTCGAAAAATTTGGAAAAGGTTCTACTCTGCATAATTATCTAAAAACCTGATTAAAATCAGTTAAGGATTGAGTCAAGAAATTCAAAAGAAGCGAAAGTTGTTTCAAAATAACATAATCAATTTGCTCCATGACAATGCAAGGCTTCATATTGTTCATAAAATCAAACAAGCGCTGGATAATCTTGAATGGGAAATCTTTCCATCTTGCGTATTCTCCAGACATTGCGCCGTCTGATTATTATTTATTGCGATCGATACAACACAGTGTCTCCAAAACGTACTTTCAAAATGAAGCAGATGGTATAAAATGGGTCGACGACTTCATTGCGTCAAGAGACGAGACATTCTTTCACCACGGCATTTGTATGCTGCTTGAAAGATGGCAAAAGATAGTAGATGTAAACATAAAATATTTTTATTAACAATTGTATTGTTCCTTTTACGTTAATAAAAAAATTTTAATTTTTAACAGCGGGAACTTAATTATACACTTAATCGAACACACGGTGACTTTCTATAAATTCCAATGGAGATTACATTAATTGGGTCTCCGCGAATATCATGTTATCAGAAATAAATTGTCGTTGTATAAATGCTACAGTAATTACCTCTGCTCGATTGATAATGATGTTTCTAGCCAATATTATCAAACTGACAAACCTTCCTCTGCCAATTCTAATAGCATCGCTGACACGTTCTAATAATTCCTACGAAATAGCAATTTTGACTTCGCCTACCGATTACAATGGCGAATTACGAGAATCTAATTAGAATTTTGAGTACGGCTAAGGAATTTCTTATGTAGATTTTTAAATCAATTCAGATTTATGACTTTTTGTTTTATTGCTTTCAATGAAAGGACGATCTAATAATTATTTTTTTGACTAGCATTTTCCAAGAATTGAATTTTTATTTATTTTCATGAATTTTATAAGCAAAAAATTTTACCTCTGTAATGTCCAGTTTTGAGGGTACAGTGTTTTCGGTATTATTTTGTATGCCAACAGTGAATTTTGTCGGTTCCTCCATAGGATGAGCACTCAGTAAATCCAACGAGCAGATAAATGAAATCATTAAAAATCGTAACATGGTCTTCCTTAGTGAAGTATTAAAAAGTAAAGTATCTAAAATTATATCTTTCAAAGAGAAATTTAAAATTTTAAACTCACACTAATAAAACTACTAAATAATTAGGAAGATTAAAATAGTTTTTCTGTTAATTAATAATTAATGTACAACGTAAATATGCTTTGTGTTACTTCAAAAAAGAATAAAATAAAGTATTTAATGACATACCTACGTACATATATATATCTACGTATATATATA
>NW_017259559.1:514253-517742 GCF_001594045.1 Atta colombica
TAGTTTAAAGAATACGATAAATATCTGTAGAAACTTGCCACTATATTCACAAGCGATCCACGTCGTTGACTAACAGATTTCGCTCTCAACAGTGACTTACCTAGCGGTTTACGACACTACATACTTTCTCTTTCAGTGAGTTTCCATATTGAAATCAGGTGTGTACTAATCAGTCGAATACAAAAGCAAAAATGAAAAACTTATGAGATTATTCATTGCATAAATACAAATTTATGTTTAATAATAAAAAGTACAAATAGATAAATAGATTGGTAAGAAACTATTTATTACATTATATAATTTTTTAATTTATTAATGTTAATTATTAATATTAATTATTATAACATAATAATTATTATAGTATAAACGCATACGTGCGTAACATGCTTCAATCGTACCACCTTCTAAGGTGAGGCAAATGGAGTGTGCTCTTAATTGATCCATGGAGTATACTTTAACGCGACGTGAACATCTAGTCGTCATTTTTTATTGTTGCACTTTCTGAACTAGTGCACACAGTACAATAAGTTAAAGTGAAACAAATATACATTATTATATCTTATTGCTCCGATCCAGAGTGCAATAAGCAATAAAAAACAGACTTTATATTGATTCCGGTGACGCGAACGTATTGGAACGTATTGCGAACAAATCTTTTAAGTTTCCATCGAGAGTTAGAGTTAAGTCAAAGTGTAGGAATTGACTAGTCGAGTATTCCCCTCTTACAATCGAATGAGAGGGGAATGCTCAATTGTGATTGGTCAGTTCTTGCACTCTGACCCAATTCTAACCCTCGGTAAAAACTTAATTATTAATGACGAGGGTTAGAATTAAACCTTAGGGCCACTTTCACCAAGCTCTGATTAACTTAACAGATCTAACTTTGCAGGATTCCAATTGAAGCTGACATCAAAGAAAAAATACAAAGAGAGAAATATATAAATATAGATTTGTAATACTAACTTATGTAGCAATGTTTTTCTCTGGTAGCCGTTTGTTAATAATCTATTTTTGTGTTCAATATAGTATGTAAAATTACAGTTACTTAATTATAATTAGTTACTTAATTATAATTAGTGAAATATGTTTAACTCTTCAGTTCACATTTTTTTTCGATATCAGCTTCAGTTGAAATCCTGCAAAGTTATCAGGCTCGTTAAGTTAATTGGAGCTTGGTTAAAGTCGCCTTTAGAACATATATAGAGATTCTATATATAGAGATTCTATAATTAGAATTTGCGAAAGCGGGCACAATTTCTGATTTGTTCTTCATCTTGATCCATTTGGTATTCTATTCAGATAGTTTCATATGTACATTGTCGTAAAACAAGTGCGAAGAAAAGAAAGAGATAAATAGCTACAAGCAGATGAGTAAAATCTGTGTCAAAAAAGTTAGAAATCATTTTGAGATCTCGGACAAAGAGAAAATTAACAAATTACAATTGTTCAATTCGGTCAATTGATTACCTCGATTGGTTTCTTTAGGTATTGTCGTCACATAGTGTTTGTATTTTAAGGGGCTTTGCATAATAAAAGGAATAGGGAACAGAGAACAGAGAATAAGAATTTCACCTATCAGAAATCATTGCGGAATATTTCTGATAGGTTGAAATTCTTATTTTCTATTCTCTATTTCCTGTTCCTTTTATTATGCGGAGTCCCTAAGACTTTTTGCGCATGCATTCATACGAGAAAGCAATATCTTCTCTATTCGCCATTTTTGGTCCACATTCGCCAAACTCTGATTATACGATCTCTAAACATATTGGAAAGGCCATATCGTATCTAATCAATATAATAAAAATGTCTTCAACATCTTATCTGAAAGCTTATATTTGTTGTATGCTTGCGCGTAATTTATGTGTGAGTTTTAAACGTACATGTATATGTTCTAAGACGAAAGTACAACACTCTTAACAATACATAATAATAATCGACGCATACGCATTACGATGAAGCATTCAGATAAGGACAGATAGATGTTGGAGCCATGATGTAAGAATATAAGGAATATAAGTAAGAATATACTATTGCGCATAACGGCGTTAATAATACTGGAAATAACCGATCTAATTAATTGACCTTTATGCACTTTCCTACGTATAATAGTGCAGGCATATTAGAATAGCCAATTAAATTTTGGCTCAAATTCACTCTCCTATTGCGCATTCTCGGGAATAGTATACCTTCTTAAGACTTAAACACAATAGGCAATAGATACAAGGAATAGAGAATAATAAGCGGCCCAATCAAAATTCTGAGATATTGAACTTACATCAGAACTCTGATTGGACGGTTCGTTATTTCTTATTGCTTATGTCTATTGCCTGTGCCTATTGTGTTTAAGCCTTTACAACATGATTGAAGTCATTATGTAAATAGACATTGCATCATGGGTTGGAGCATGATGGAAGGGATAACATGGTGTGCTCAGGTGGCAAATGTTTTTCTCTAAATCTCCGCTGTCTTTGTCTATGAATGTCACATTAGGGGAAAAGACTGCCAACTGTAAACCGCTAAATATGTGGCAATATTCATAGTCCGTTTTTATTTTAAAATTGTCTTAAATAATGTCTTAAGATGTTAATACAATCCTCGAATTGGCTTATGACAGTTTAAGATTATACTTAGGACAGTACTGGCCTATTTCACGTCATGAAATTGGTATTGAATCTTTTCTTATTTAATACATTTTATGTTTCTCTTTCTATAGAAAGAAAATATACTTTATATTTCTTTTTCAACAGGCCAGTACTCATAGTCGATTCTTATATTTAAGACTATCTTAAGTACAATCTTAAGATGTCCTAAGTCAATCCGAGGACTGTAGACGTTAGTCCATTTTAAGACATTATTTAAGACAGTTTTAAAATAAAAACAGACTGAATATTGTCCCATGTTTAGCGTTTCACAGTTGGCAGCCTTTTCCCCTCACGCGATATTTACAGAGACGGCGAAGATTTAGAGAGAGACGCTTGCAAACTGAGCATACCGTGTTATCCCTTCCATCATGGGTTCCATCATCAACAGTCACCTATGATCCTTTCAGTACATATGTTTTCTAAGGCGCACTCATACTATTTTTTAATGCGCGAAGATCGAAATCCAGATCTTTCGAACGTGAGCGAACAGACACATAGCGAGCATTTTCGCAAAGAATTAAAAGCATTACAAAAAAAGTTTGTGAGTGAGTTTCTGTTTCCCTGACCTGTACATTTCCTACATTATAAATTTATTAAAATTGCAAAATAATTTTATTAACAAATATAGGAGTTGCTGAATGCTTATTACTTAAGCTATTTTTTATTTTTTTATTTTCCATTTTGTACTAATGTGTACGCATATAAACATTGAAAATTGTAATATTTGAGAGATTATTGTTACATTTAATTTTTCATCAGTAATAAATAAATTTATTATGAGTCTTATTGTGACATGTTGTGAAAGGTAATTGATCGCCTAAGATCAAGAAATATAAATATATATATA
>NW_017259559.1:517780-526291 GCF_001594045.1 Atta colombica
TAATTAAAAAAAAAGATTAATAAGTATTAAATAACAATATGGTGAAAAGACAAGAACATTGAAGTAAAATCGGGTTAAATTAATTTTTTTCAATTGATAATCAATCATTAGTTTTATTAATGTCATTTATTAATATTTTTAATTGTCATTATTAATTTTATCTGGCGGTACTATTTAGGAAATTTATTATAAAAGACTCGAATTAATCTGTAATATTGCAAATATGTATATGAAAAATAAATATAAAAAATTTTTGTCTGTTTTATAAACATTACTTACTTACTTTATTTTCTTGTTTTATATTTTTGTTACTTAATATTGCTTATATCAAATAATAATGTTGCTTACATTATAAGTAATAATGTAAAATATACATGAAGTGATTTAGGCGACCAGTATGCAATACGTATTTAGCAATTCTCTCGTACATGTTACTTATATCTTCATAATTTTACAATTTCGAAATTTTAACATTGTTACAATACATTCAAATTGTAATAATAACATAAATTATAATAAGTTTATAATTAAATGAAATGTTTAATAACAGTACTTACATTCATGTTAAGTGTAGAAATTATGTTTTCAATAAAAAGGATTAATTTAATTTATCTGTATATACAAAATTTTATAGAAATCATTAAATTAGCTGAAGATCATTTAAAATGCAAATGTTTACTATTTAAAAATCAAAATTTAATAATAAAATATCGCCTTTCTTTTTATATATATATATCGTCACAAATAAAGTTTATTAGAGGCATTTCACAGAGCCAGTTTCTTACAAAATCTATTAAATAACCGAAGACCATAAGTTTTATTTCCATAAGTTTTAACTGTAACATTCAAAAGAAAATTTATAGAAGTAATAATACTAAATAGTTTAGATTCTGTTTTATTAGTATACGAGAGAATTTTTTCTTAGAGTTTATCCTGAAAATATGATAGTCGTGGGATAACATTTCGAAGAATTTTAATGTAAAATTCTTTCTCATTTATTAATAAAACTACAATAAAATATAAAATAAGTTTGATTAACTCTTACCGTACTAGGTACAATTTGGTATCTTATCCATATTAACGGAGACAATAGAATTCATCCGTTTTTTTCACCTATTCAAAATGATTAAAAAAAATCTCTAAAAATTAAATAACATAAATAGTATTGTATATGGGCAGCCTGTTTGGAAAAATGGTGCTTTCTGATTGGTCAGTGACGCAAGGATTGAGATAACGAGATAATTAAATGGCGCGTTTTTGGCTTGCCATGGCTGCCCACACGCTGATTGGCTCTGTCCATAGTTATCCGTACGGTGACTGGAGAAGGATGAGGTATCGGCAAGGATGAATATCGTGACAAAATGATGGAAAAATCGAGGAAAATTGAGACCAAAACATTTTTTCATTACGAAGAGAGGGGAAAGAGTAGCGGATATAAATATCATACAGTTTTTTGTTCTGTAGATCATTTTTTGCTGCAGGCGGCTCAATAGTCGATATTCATAGTCATATCTTAGATTCAAGATCGTCTTAAGTACGATCTTAAGAAGTCACGAATCAGAGGGCTGTATTAGCGTCTTAAGACAATACTTAAGATGGTTTTGAAATAAAAATCGACTATGAATATCGGTCAATGTCTCTGGGCGTATTAACGTTTTAGGTTATGTTTTGAAAAGATTTTTTTTAATTTATGATGAGGACTTTTATGAAAATTTTCGAGAGACTCTTGATTTCATAAAGGAAGAAGATAAAACAGGAATGAACAAGTTCATGCTGGTACGTCGTCGTAATCAGCATGATTTACTCGTTTTTAGAGAATAAATTTCTTCTGTACTATGTCGGAGATATTTTTATTTAAATATCTTAAATATGATAAAAATCTATATTATTTAAACCTGAAATATTGCGATATTTGGATACAAATATGAAATAGTTGAGAAGTTAAAATACAAAGATTTTATTTATTAATTAAAGAATTATTACATTGATAAATGAATTATATCATATGAAAAAAATATATTATAAAAGTCATAATCCTCAATTCATTAAAACTATGTTAACAATTTAGTTGAATTTTAATTCAGTTATTTCTAAAAACAATATATTAAAGTATGTATATAATATATAAAGTATATATTAAGTTTCCAAAAATGACAAATTTTTTATTTGTGTTCTTACGCAGCGTTCAATGTCTTCTTTGTTGTTTCGAAAAGTGAGTTTGATGATTTCGCTGTCGAAGTAGGAATTAGTCAAAAGCAACTCTATCTTCTTAATTAAATCTCGGGCGCACTTGTTAACATTGTCAATAATAGACGTCAGTTGATTTACATGCGTATTGACTCATTTGATTACTCTCTTCATTCCTTGAAATGTAACTTGTTAAATTACAATCGCGACGTAGTAAAATTTTATTTTCTTTGGCGATTGTGCTGGTTCTGTTTGTGCGGATAAAGCCTCCTTTGGAAAATTTTCATCTTGCTTGCGCATTATCAGCTTTCATTATAGCTTTTGCAGCATAGGCGGAGGTAAAGCTGACAAATATGTTTGCGAATGAGATAGGATTTAGGGGAAAGTGGGTGAATTGTGCGTACTTAAGGGAAATTTATTGTCCTAGAATAATTTTCCAAACGATATAAGTATGGAAATAGAAACTATAAACATTCTTCTATCATTATATGTGTTGAACAGATTTTCATTCAATAAAGTTGTATTTGATAAAAAGGAAAAAATGAAAAAAATTTCTCGGGTCGGGTAATTGTGCGCATGGGTTGGATAATTGTGCGCAAAGTTAAAGTCATAGGGAATGAATGAATTATGGAATATTGACAAAGAAATCAGAAAATATATTTATTATATTGCAATATAAATATATATTAAATATATTTTAAATATATATTACATATATTAAGCAAAAATACAAAATTAATATAATAATAATACATAGACTTTGGCAAATAAAATTAAATAATAATGCAAAGAAAAAAACAAAAAAATTAGTGCTAATCATGTAGTATATGAAAGATGGGTAATTGTGCGCTTCAAAATGCTTGCGCACAGTTGCTCGCCTGATTCGATTACTTCAACATTTCTTAACCAATAATAAATTTACCATTCTTATTTTCTGATGCTAAAATAACAAGGAAAGATGTGATTTCACTTTTTTGTTTTTCTCTAATTAGCAATATATTTATATTGTATCTTTTATAATTATATCTTAAGAGGACGACTTCCTGCATAAAAATTTCATCACAGTGATCATCCTTTGGAAAAGTACCAAACCAGGATGCGCACAATTACCCGCTGCACACAGTTCCTCCACTTTCCCCTACTTTGATTTTTCTACTTCCGTTTAGGTATGTGCTTTCATATTCTTTTGAAATTGTTTTTATGCGTACAAATCGAAGCTGATTCTCTCTGCGTAATTATCATTCAATTTGACGATAGGCTCGAAGATTCCTTTGTTGATTGTAATTCCACATGTAATTTCTTTATATGAGAGGAGTTAAGTGGGTACGTCGTAGAGAGCAGCAAATATTATTGCTCATTTCGTTCGGTAATATTGTTAATCACGCAAGGCGTAATTTATCAGGCACAGAATGTGAGATTTCCAATTTCTTGTTTTCCAGTCATGTCGCTTTACGCGAAAAACTTTGGATGTTTCTCACTCAAAATAAAGGGAAACTGGGAGGACTAATTTCAAAGTAGAGACTCTTCAAACAAGACACGACTGAAGTATCGTAACACTATGTGAAGCAATTTGCGCTTATATGCTTTTCAAAAATTAACGAAAATCTAATTTATAATATTTGTTAAATTTTTTCTTTTCTAAAAGAATCTTACTACGTTATTATGTAACAATTATTTTTTCAGAAAGAATTTTCTCGAAAATGAATAACGGAAATCTTTCATGTCACAATATGCTTAAATTCGTAAAAAATCGAATAAATCGTCGAGATTATTCGAATATATAAAGTACTATTATATTTGAAAATAATTGGTCAGAGTAAAGGAAATATTCTAAAATTAATTTTTAATAAATTTTAGAAATATTTCTCATTAGCACGATTAGAATTAAGGATACGCATGAACGTAAAAGTTTATCCGAGCAAAAAAACAATATTTAAAAATGTTTAAAAATGTTAATGTTAAAAAAATGTTTAAAAAAATTCTTTTTTAACGAAAGAAAAAAAGGGAAAATTATTTGTCAACCGTTATAAAATTTTTTATATAACATAAACAAAAAATTAAATCTTATATAGCATAAAAAAATTAAGTTATATAATGAGTCAAGAGAAAAAATAAAACGAGAGTTATGTTTAGTCAGTTCACTATGATTTCACAGTGATTTTTCTTTCTTACGATAAACAAAATCTAATAAAAATCAAGTGCTAAATAATATAAGAATACTCGGTGAAATTCCATTTCTTCTTCATTAAAAAAGTTTATTTTTTGCTTGTCATAATCTAATAATGTGAGAATTTTTCTAAAAAAGCGGAAAAAATGGGGAAGGTTAAATTTGAGTTACTCCGACAATAAGAATACCATAGTACAAAAAACTTGTGACAAAAATTTTTTCGAAATAATAGCGAAAGTGAGAGGAAAAAGTTTTTCTAAGGCAAGCGATGATGAGAGTGATGATCAAGGAAGTGATATGCAAGGAAGGGAGTTAATTTTATGTTATCAAGGTTTGTTAGAATGTAGTTTGTAACTAGAGAATTTTTATCATCTCCCACTCTGAAAATTTTTCGAGAAAATCTCTACGTGTAAAAGGAAGGAAACTAATAGGAAAAATTGTCAAAATCTACTAGTCAATGGCATAGCTAGAAATTTTTATTGATTAATTCTTCTTTAGGAATTTTCATGAATATTTCTACCGTATAAATAACATGTATCGAGTGAGTTAAGGATTAGTCCTATGTTGATTTTCTCTGTCAAGAGTTGATTTTCATTGTGAAATTATAAAATCAATAGTACATATGCGATAAAAATGGCGCTTCGCGAATCGCTTACGAAATTCTTTATCGTTGCATCTTGAACCAGAAGTTAGTTGCAGTTAATTATGTATCAAAGTTGTCAGATAATGACGAGAATACGTTTTCGGGAGTTTTGTGGGTGAGTGCTCCAGTACATTGTTGTGCATTATGCACAAGCTGGGACATTGCGGCGGGACATGCGCTGAAATAATCTCGCATCATTTAGAAATATGCGAGTGCTTCGATCATGAAGAAGGCGATGCTGAAGAATACATAACCGACTTCAAGCATCGTGCTGGAAGTAAGCAATAACAATATATTTTTGAAATATATTTTTGAAATAAATCAAAGAATATTTTACTAAAGTTCGTTTCATTAAATTCTAACATTTATTTCATAGTTTCGAATTGCTGTGCGATTGCGCATTGTGGGGGACAGCCGTTAAGCCGACTTAGTTTGAGACAATGACGTCCAGCCGAACAAGCGATTAATGAAGTCGTATCAGCACGTAAGTTGGAAAATAAAAAATTAAATAGAAATTAAATTGCAAATTGAATTAAGCAATCTACTGAAATATTTAATTTTCTAGGAAAAGCACAAATCGAGGTCATGCAGGATTACCTACGTAATAAACGGAACATCCCCATGGTTATATTATCATCTTGTAAGTTGGATTTTTAAATATTATCTCTATAAGACCAGTTCTTGTAGGGATAGAATAATAAACAAATAATAAATAAGAATAATAATACTAATGTAAAAATATAATTGTGTTTTAGAAGGATCTGCCCATATTCGTGTGTTGTGGAGCCCTTTTATTTCACCACGATGTAAGTTTCAAAAAGTTAGCGAAAATCCAATCAATAAGTTTATGCAAAAGATAACGAAATGTTACTTTTTAACGCAAGAAAATGAAGAAGAAGAATAAGAGGAGGAGGAGAAAGAGGAAGAAGTTATAATGGAGAGAGAAGAGAAAGAGAAAGAGAGGGAAGTGAATAACGGCGGTAATATTTCGGAAGTGGAAAGCGGCAATATCTCGGAAATAGAAGAGGTACAAGAAGCTTTGGGAGAAGAAGAAAAAGACGTGAATGAAAGAGAGAAAGAGAGTAAGGAGGAGGAGGAGGAGAAGGAAAAGGAAGCTACCATTCTCATGATGTTGAAGGTAATAATAATATTTCACTAAATTTTTTTTATATTTTCTTGTAACGTATTCTCATGTACGAATTTTTTATTACATATACGCCGGTGTTGAATGATACAAATTAATCGAGTTAATATTCCGGAGATTTTTACGCGAGTGAACAAGCAGAACTAAAGATAAGTTACTTTAGTATGCTAAACATAGTTATTACTTCAGATGTAACAAGAGCTCGTGATGTTTGCTTATATACGTTTATATATGATATATATTAATATTATATATGATATATATTAACTATAAAAATTTTCGGGGTTTTAAATCATCACAATCAAAGCCAATCAGCGTATGAGCAATCATGGACCCAACCATTAATTAAAACACGCCATTTAATTACCTTGTTATTCCCCCCCCTCTTCGCATCATCGACCAATTAGAACGCACCATTTTTTTCAGACAGGCTACGGCCTCGGCGCCTTCAGAGGTGAAATGATGGGAGTTTGTTTTGACAGCCCATATACTAACACTACTTTTAACTTTCTAGATTAAATATTGGCACTTCATTTTGAAAAATAATAAAATGTAATATAATTTATAATTACCAAGGGACTCAAAAAAACTTGTACAAATGGGAATCGCTGGGTGACTAATGACCTCCTTTAGTGGAGTAAGGATTAATTTTACTGAAGTACATGGTAAACCTTTTTTTAATATTGTATTATACCAGAACTACTATCATTTTTTAAATATTGTATTGTAAATATTGTATCAGAATTATACTATTAGGTGTACAACTTTGCTTCCGCCGTTTTTTTTACGAAATTCCAGGATTTATTGTAAAAAACTAGTTATACATTTATGATTCAAAGTATTGTCCATCGCTGGCCACTACTTTCTCCTATCTTTCGAGTAGCGTACGAATCCCGCATCGAAAAAACTGATCATCTTTTGAGGCTATCCACGAATCGATCCAATTTTTTACTTCTTCATAAGACCGGAAGTGCTGGTCAGTCAGGCCGTGTGCCATTGATTGAAACAAGTGATAGTCAGAGGGAGCAACGTCTGGAGAATACGGCGGGTGAGGTAGGACTTCCCATTTCAACATTTCCAAATATGTCTTGACCACTTTCGCAACATGAGGTCGAGCATTGTCATGCTGCAAAATCACTTTATAGTGTCTCTCGTTGTATTGCAGCCGTTTGTCTTTCAATGCTCGGCTCAAACGCATCAATTGCATTCGATACCGATCGCCTGTGATTGTTTCAGTCGGTTTTAACAGTTTATAATACACTACGCCGAGCTGGTCCCACCAAATACAGAGCATGACCTTGGACGTCAAAATCACTGTTCTTGAAGCGTTGAAACCACTCACGACTAATATTTCTATGGGGTTATGTTGACAGATGCCCAAGTTTATTGTATGACGTCTATGATCTATTTATTTCGATCACCACTTACCGTTAAAGCCACTATAGGAAAACGGCGGAAGCAAAGTTGTACACCTATATATAATTTTTAAATATATTGTATTGTAATCAAAATTATTATATTTTCAGGATAAATTTTAAAAGAAAATTCTCTTCGTGTATGTATTATATAAGCATTTACAGGATAGCTGATAATTAATGATAGAACTCTTGCCTAGAAGCAGAATGAATTAAACTGAGAAGAAAAATCTTCTATTTATAAATAGAATAAAGTAAATAGATAAAGTCTCCATTTTGCAATTTTCGTGATAGTTAACAAAATACACAGTAAAAGCATTTTGTATTTATGTTAAAATGAATCCTTGTTAAAATTTTTGTGTTGTATTTTTAATATATTCAAGTTTTAATTTAACATAATATGATTGTGTTATTTAAATATTTTGCGTTTAAAATTAAAATTTAATTTTCTTGATGTTAAAATAACACAATTTATAGATAAACAAATAAAAATATAGTTTTAAAAGATAAATTCTAAGACTAAATGAATTAAATGTTTGTGTTGATATATTATAATGTTTAATATATTATAATGTTAATTTTATTGAAGAAATATATTCTGTACAACTAATTACATATTTTACATATAAAAAGATACAGTTATTTTCTTTTTGCAGTAAATCTGTTAAATCTATATGGGAGACCGAGGTAAGTGGTTATAATTTTTGATTAACAATTTTTCTGTACTAATGTGTACATTTAAATTAATAAATACCTATGCATTGATTCAAGTATATCTTTATCTGGATAGTCAATTTTTTTCTGATTTGTGTTTTTAAATAATATTGAAAATTAAGATTTTCTATCAGTAAATAAATTGTAACATCTTACTCTATTGTTAAAGTTGTTAAGAGCTGGGATAAGTTGTTACATTTACAATATCACTTGAAATATATATATATATATATATATATAA
>NW_017259559.1:526391-551447 GCF_001594045.1 Atta colombica
AATTAAATAAATTAAATATGCGTAATTTTGTGATTTACTTGCTAAATTAATTAAATAAATTAATAAATTAATTAAAAATAATATAAAACAAAAAAAAAACAAAACATCTAATAATTCATATCAATCTAATTTCTCCCCCACTCGGATTCAAAAGTTAAATCTAATTTATCCCCTCTTCCTAATCGACATAATTCCTTTTGTCTACAAATCGATTTGCCTACATCATTTGCCTATATCACTATTACAGTTCATTTGCGTATAAAAATTATTGCCTACAGCTCAATTCTACAAACATTTTTGCGCACAAATATAAAGTTAAGGTTAAGTTAAGTAAGAAAATAATTTGTACTTTTAAAGTAAAGAATTTATGTTTTAAAGCAGAAAATTTGTGTTTTAAAACAGAATTTGTGTTTTTAAAGCAGAGAATAGTATATGTAAGCAATCGAGATGTACCCAGATATAAATAATTCATGCGAGCTTATATGTTCTTACATTTATTTCCGAAAGCACCAATCAAGGACTTTATCTAAGCCTACGTCTATGACGTAATCTTATAGGGAACACAACTAGTGGTCCCCCTCTGATTTAAATAAGTTTTTAGTATGTTGTTCTATGAATAAAAATAGAACATATGTATTTTTTAATATAGGCCGCACCTTAAAGGGAGACCTCCCTTGAAAATAATCGATCTCTTTTTTTCGAAGCGAATATCTTCGAAAAATTATAAAATATAAAAAAAATTTTCCAGAATGAAAATTGAATTTCTTCAAGAGTACTTTATAACTATAATAAATATTTTTTTTATTATTTATTTATTGTATACTCACATCCCCACACCAATTTTCAAAAATTTTTTAATTTTTATATGTCGAAAGTTGAAGAGCATTTTATGAAATAACGATGTGTATTAAAATCATGTTCTGAGAAATCATTTTTCAGATATGAACGAAATCGTTTCTATGGTATACATATATGCGCTCCGTATGTACTCGTCTCATACTGTGTCGGCTGCGTAAAATAGCGATGAAGACAAATACCATATTCGTCACAGTGCAGTATCAGCAATGACTATTGAAATAAATTTTTTAAATAATATTAATAATAATAATAATAATATATATAATAATAATAGTATATAATATACAACAATACTGATTCTGTTAAATTGCTAAAATTAATCAAATTTTGAAAATATATAAAAGAATATATGAAATACTTCAGACAATTAAAAATAAAGCATGAATAAAGAAATTATTACATTTATTAAATTTATTTATTTTATTTTCGTAGAGCAGCTAATTCCAGTGTTCAATGTTGACATGAATAATATTTTAATAAGAAATAATATAAGAAAAAAGGCTCAAATAATTTATAAAACTAAAAATAAGTATAGGACTATGAGCCAAACCAGGTCTTAATATTATGTTATTATAAAAACAAAAATTTATTATCACAACTCTGAATATTGTCTAAAAATATAATTTACAAAAGATTGTATAAATACAATTTTTATATATAATAACCAAGGAAATTCTAGAATAATATCACCAAGATCTCATGATGAAATTTTCGAAGATTGAGGTAGATAGGCGGAAATTAATTATCATTATTTGTGTATGAGAAAAGCATTAAGATATAGTATGGTAAGTTAATTGTATTACATAAATTTATTTTTATATTTACAGAATATAAATTAAGAAGTAATGTGCTATATTTTTTAAGTAAATGAGCTATATTTTATAGAAATTTAATATTGACTAACCTTTGTAGAAATTTAATATTGACTAATATTGAAAAATGAATAATTAATTGCTTTTACAGTAAGTATTAAAAGCACTGTTGTTCAGTACTTTTAGTACTCCAAATAAGCAATTAATTATTGTCTTTCAGTAATAAATTGGCTAATATTACTGCGAGGATATACAAATTTATATATATTTTTATATAAATTGTAACATTGTACAAAAAATTTGAAGAAATAAAAATGCTTCTTTATTAACATATATTATTACCTATAATTAATGATAATACATATATACTCTTTTACATATTTATAGAACTTCTATCTAAAGCATATGATCCTATACTATAATTACTTTTCCCTTCATTGCCTTCCTCACTGCTAACATACTGAATCTTCCCCTTCCTAACTTGGTCTCACTTCTCTATGTAGTCATAAATAAACATTTTAAAGCAACACGTCTATACAAATTTTTAACAAGAGCTATTCGCAACATTGAATTGACGTTATAATCCATCCGATTGCAATGGATATTTTTAGAAAGTATTTGTTGCTTATGACTAATTTGACTCATTCTTATAGTAATAATGTGCTTGATTTAATTTTTATAATAACATTTATATATTCATACTATATACTCATACTTACTATATATTCATAGATTCAATAAGAATTTCGACACTTCTATCTTTTATTGTACTGCACTTATTATTTTCACATTACTATACATAATACATCTATCTCTTATTTTAAGTTTCTAATGAAGAGTTTCTAATGAACATATGACTATTGCACTCAGCTAGCCTATTTTAATATTCTTAAGCTAATTGTTCTCTCTGTCAATTATGTATTCAACATCAAATGACATTAATGTGAAAAGAGGGAATACACAACATTGAATTGCATTTACCGGAACAACATTAACCTCTGTTACATGACTATTAATTACTATATTTATACGGCACGCTTTACTTGAAGTTATAACATCGATGTTATAACTTCGGCATAAAGCCGTGTAAACGTAGTAATTGATAATGATCTAATTGTTTGGTCGAAAAATCTGTTTTATTTTATTTTATTTGAAATATGATTATGTTTTAGCAACTATAATTCATTACATTTACATTGTTTTTATAGAACTTCTTTTCTTCTTTATAGTATAAGACAGAAATTAAAGAAAAATACAGAATTTTTTACTTTTTTTATTTGCTATCCTACGAAACAAATAATTTTAAATTTATTGTTAGTTTGATATTTTTATTAAAATAATTTGGTATTTGTATTAATATAAAATGTCAATAATCACAATATTTAATTTAATTTTGTATTTATTATAACGTATTTCGTATCTTTTAAAACGTGAAACAAATGCACACACACGCACACACACACACACACACCACACGCGCGCGCGCGTATCTAAAAAACGTCCCTTTTTCAGGAAGTCTATTTTCTGCGTAGCATTAATAGGACGCAACATCTTATTAATACATTATTCATGTCAATATTGAATTAACTGTTCTACGATGAAAATGAAATGAATAAAATTTTATAAAAATAATAATTTTTTTATTCATGTTTTGTTTTTAATTGTCTATAATATTTCATATATTCTTTTATATATCTCCAAAAATATTTAAATGATTTTAGCAATTTAACAAAGTCACTATTATTGTTGGTATTATTTATTATTATTATTATTATTATTATTATTAATGTTATTTAAAAAACTTATTTTAATAGTCATTGCACTGTAACAAATATTTACCTTTATCGCTATTTCGCGCAGTCATCGCGATATGAGAATACATATGAAACGCGTATAAGAGACGATTTCATTCATATCTGAAAAATGATTTTTCGGAACGTAATTTTAATACACATCGTTATTTTCAGCATAAAATGCTCTTTAATTTTCGACATATAAAAATTTAAAAAATTTTGAAAATAGGTAGGAGATATATAATAAATATATAATTAAAAAAAAATTTTTAATTATAGTTATAAAGTACTCTTGATGTCATTTAATTTTCATTCTGAAAAATTTTTTCTATCTCTTATAGATTCGAAGATATTCGCTTCGAAAGAAAGAGATCGATTTTTTCCATCCCTTTAAAGTGCGACTGAGCAGATATTAAAAAGTACATATCTCTTATTTTTGTCCATAGAACAACATACTAAAAGCTCTTTTAATCGGAGGATTCCCTTATTACCGTTGTATTCCCTTATTAGACGAAAGTGGTGGGAATGCGCAGTTGTTTGACGATACGAGCATACCCTTGTATTTATATCATGATATGGATATACATACGATGATAGGGGTACATACGAGCACAATGAATCGCATTATGCAGCAATCACGCCGAACGTATGCATTTTTTTTATATTCAATTGAGATTTTGATCAATTTCTTATGACTTATAGCTTTCAGTATACTTATAGTTTTCTATATTATTGAATAGGCTGTAATAGAGGTGTCCGAAGGACTTTTTTCCAGAGCGGGATTATACAAAATATAGTAATAGTAATAATAATAATAACGTCAAATGCTCCTTCTTATTCCCTTCCTCTCCCCTTACCTATGATGCAGACGTTTATAGCTACTAAGCTGCTATCGCCGCTATGCAGAGTCTAATAAATTTTGACAAATCGCTCGTGAGCAGGTAGAACGGAATAAATTGAATCGAAAAATCCTGTACTATTTTACAATTTTCGCACGCATGTGGACAATATGATACTCGTATAATTCGCGCATATATGCGAGCAATATGAGATTCATATAAGTGCAACGTTACTTGTGCGAGTCATGTGAGTCTCATACTGCTTACACGCGTGTGCATTTTGTTATCTGGGTAGGCAATAATACATATAAACATGATTTCGTTTCTGAAATTTTTATTTGTACGCAAAAATGCATGTAGGTAATCGATTTGTAGACAAATGAGATCCTCCCAACAAAATCTTCGCTATGCTTCTGTCTGTATAATACATTTTTTATATTTTCTAAGAATATCTTTTGCATATTTATGTAATATTACAATATAAATAATATTTCCTCTATATAATTTATTTTTGTATATATAACTTACAAAAATATTATCGCCATCGTCTTGCTCGTCATCGACTTCGTCATCTTCCTCATCGTCTCATCTTTCTTGTCTTCTGCATGCTGATCGAGTTTGCTGTTGTTATTATCATTTTCTTCTATATTATTTTATAAGTTATTTTTAGGATCTCTGTCAGACTAATTAAAGAGAAGACTAAATTAATAAAACATAATTAACTACTAATTTAGCTATAATATTTGGCTAATAATACTTTATATACAGAATTATCAAGATATATTGATTATATAGTATATAAATATACGATAATAAATTTTGATATATCTGTTGGACGTCTATTTGTCACAACTTCGGACATTGAATATGGGCTATCTTATATATATATATATCTTATGGACATATATAAATATTCAAATGATAGATTCAAAATCGAATTTACGACAATGTTCATTTCATACGTCCATGAACGTGTGGATGTAAAATAAACTATACAATGTCTTGTGTTAATTGAGTAATAGTATAATAAAATGTTTTTGGTAATATGCATAGTCAAAAGCGAAGAGAAGAGGGAGGGAGTACTTTTCTCGTTACATAATAGTAGATTTATATAATTAGATTTTATAATTGCTAATTGTTTACTGTTTTTATGACTGAGCGGAGTATTTTTGGTGTTTTTATTTCTTGGTTATTGTCATTTGACTATATATGTGTTAAACGGGTGAGAACGATTGAGCGGATACTCTATCGTTTAGGCCATAAGTTGTTTAAATTTGTACACTGAGGCTCAAACGGTGCCAAAATGTATATGAATATACTTGGCATTGCTTTAAGGAAAAACAAGCATTGTCATTCGCACTGATCATCGCACATTATCATTTCGCACTGATTATCATCATCACCGTGCTATAATTTTTATTAGTACTTATTTTAGTATTATATTAGGCGTAGTAAAAAGAAATTCATTATTTTTGCATGAAATTGAATGGAAAAATAATGGATTTCTTTTTACTACACTTAATATTACATATTATTGTAAATTAATAAATATGTGTGACTTAGTGAGTTTATTGGTTAGTAATTAATTAGTAATTAATTAAAAACAAAATAAAATAAAACAAATCTAACAGTACATACTATTCGACTAATTTCCCTTTTCCAGTGGGTTTAAAAGTCTCAAATCTAATTTAACCATCCTAGCTACGCTCATGTCTATAAAATATGTTTTCTGAATTCTTATTTCCATACATATAAGTTATTGCGAAAAATTAGTAAAGCGATGATTTAAAAGTTTAGAGCACATGCACAGAATGCAAGAGATCTACAATAGTTCGATCCCCAATCGAGGTTACATTTTCCGCAATAAAATTTTTTACAGATTTTAAAGTGACGCTTATTAGCATCAGAATATTAAGATTAATCTAAGATAAATATGAGCATTAATATAATTAAATTGCTTGCTAATACTATTACTTTAGATATGTTAGAATCTCAGAAAATCACTGAAAATAAATTCAACGCGCAGTTTGAAAGATCCGATATGAGTATATAAACTTACATAGAATTATTTCAGACTAAATATCTTATTTGATGTTTAAATACTTTATTTTACTGTTTAATTATTAATTTATTATTTATTAATTATAATTTATTTGTTATTCATAATCATATTATGGTGTTATAAGATACTTTATAATATTTTTTACATATTCTTGAAATATTTCTTATATATTTATACATGATACATATAATTTTCTCTATATAATTTATTTTTATATATTTAATTTAACTAAAAATCACGAATTCTGTTATTGCCCTGGTTGTTTTAGTTGTTGCCGTTGCCGCCGACATCGTCGTCATTGCCATCATCGTCATTGCCGTTATCCTCATTGCCATCGTTGTCATTGCCATCGTCATCGTTGTCGTTGCCGTCATCGTTGTCGTCATTGTCGTCATTGTAGTTATTAGTTTGATGTTGTAATCGTTTTCTTTCATATTATTCTGTAAACTATTTTTAGAATTTTTGCCAGGCTAATTAAAAAGAACTATCATAGAAAATTAAATTAATAAAAACTCATTAACTACTAATTTAGTTAATAATATTCAATACATAATAGTTACAGTACAATAATAGTTAATAATATTTTATACACAAAATTATTAAAGTTGGTAAATAAATAATAAATTTTAATATACTCGCCACGTCTGTTTGTCACAACTTTTCGGATACATTGAATGTATTCAAATGTACATCCCATGAACGTCCTATGAACGTCAAATAATGGATATTAAAAATCAGACTTATGATCATAAGCGCCAACTTGGAAAAAATATTGGGGCGGGGACGCAATAATATTCACTTTTTTGTGGTACTCCTGATAGAAATAAATCGCTGAAATAACTAATATCAAATTAATGGAGATTTTAACGATCTCAGCGATTTATTTCCATCAAGAATATCGCAAAAAATAGATAATGTTGTGCAGTTGACATCCATTTCTTCAGAGAAAGATCTTGTAATGCACAAGATACTTTACAGATTTCGTTACAAGGAAAAAATTCCTCATATCCTTTTTCAGGTTTTTTTCTGGTGTATGTGCAGGGACCGACACTAGGGATTCCTTCCCTAGTCTTCATGTTTAAATTCCTATCTGCTTCCCAGGTATCATGTCATCTTTGTTATTTACAAACGTTAAACAAGGATGACATGACATTTGACATTCGAGGAGCATCCTGATGGAATTAGAGCATCCTGATGGAATTAGACGCTTTAACAAGTAACTAATTGTAAGTACAACATAATAATCATCTCATCCTTGTTTAACATTGATGAATAATAAGAATGTAATGACACACTATATCATACCGTGTCATTACACCGTCTCTTATTAAAAGGGACCCACAAACGACGTGTCAGCGTCATCACTTTTAATTCGCCACGTCAACGTTATGTATGGCGTAGGATAACTCCGGCAAATAAGCCGTGCTGAGATTTACGCCGCAGAAATTAGAAAAAATAGAAGGAGTGGGGGTAATTTTCCCGCAATTATTCCGTTACATGCCTTTATGTTATAGTGTGTTATAATTTCAGCTTCTTACTGCTAATATTGTTAATGAAATTATTGTGAGTTGAATCGATTTGTCACTGTATTAAGTAATCATCATAAATTCTAAGTCATCATAAATTATAATCTACATAAAATGATTATTGTAGAGCATGTGACTTAGTTATTTTGTGATACATATGTGTAATAGAATAGTAATGTGGTATAGTAAAATATAAATATACTTTGCTTTTGTATTTTTTGTTTAGTTTGTTGTCTTGTATATCCCACCTGTTTGGGATATATGGTATTTTTAACAGGCGAGATTTATGCCCAAAACATACAAAGTGCGCTGATTGAATTCAGTACATTAAACGCATTATGAAATACCTCATAACACTTGTAATATGTAAGAAGATTGTAATTATTATTTATTATTTCATATACAAATTTACCATTCTTATTCCTTAATAAAACTTTACAAACACATTTTATAAGTTATTGATCTTATTTATATGTATTATTTATAATTTTTTTATGAACCATACGTATCCCTCTCCCTATGAGTCATATATTTGCATTCTTTGCAAAAAATAAACATTTTGAAATTCTCGTATTTTTACCGTATATCCCACTCCTATGAAAAAAAAACAAATTGAAGACATATTAATAGGACCATCGCCGCTTAAAGGACTTAATAATAGGGACAAAAACATATTTTTTATTTTTGTCAAAAAATAAAGTATTAACATTTTTTAGATTAAAGAAATATTATAAGAAAAAGAAATAGTTGAAAAACCGATATGAAAAACCGATTGATTGCAAGTAGATAAAATTAAAGCTACAATATTTAATAATTAATTCAGTAATAAGTAAATTACTGGCTAAAAGGCACATTAATAGGGACAGTTACCCTATTTCGGATTTCTAATATTTTTTTTATAGTAGTAGGCAATATAAAGTTTTTATTGATATAATTCGTTTACTTTAAACATAGTAAATGATACTTAATAAATTAAGTTTTGATAAGTGCGACGTAATTACCCTATGTCATGTGGCCGATACTTTCTCACAGTTTTGATTGCAGAAATTATTTGTAATTGTTAAAAAACCTTTTATTAGAAAACTAAAAGATAAAAATTATTGAGAGAGCATTGCCCCCTCCCCCTTCCCAATAAAATTATTCTCATTCTCATAAAAGGATAGAAGATATCCTCTCATTCTAGAAGAGATTCTCTCGCTCTGTCAAGACTCCTGATTATAGCCACAATTTAATCTATGTATATAAGATCTAGGTTTTTAGGGAGAGATCTAGGTTTGTTAAGGGAATGCTGGAGTAAAAATTGTCGGGCATTGCAGATCGATAAATCTCCGAATTTACTGAACGGAATAAAAATCCTTTTACAGGATTAAAATAGAAGCAAAATTGAAAGATGCTGTAATGAACTTTATATTAAAATCGAAAAAAAGTTTTGATGTTTCTTTAATACAAAAGTTTTAGTTTGTATAGACAAAATGACAGTTCAGCACCCAACGTTTTATGTGCACAAAATAACAAAATACTGATTGTAAGTTTAATTTATTGTAAGTTGAAATTAAGATTAAAAAGAAAGATTTATATCGAAAATTAATTATAAATTATGTGTATACGAATGCTAAACGAATCAACTAGTTGAAATTTACTTTATGGTTAAGTTTACTGCTATTTCTATTTCCGTCAAATCTAAAGAAATATCCTGATTGATTCATTGGCTTAAGTTTAACGTCTTACGTTTACTATTATGGAATTTTGTTTGCGGTAGCAGATTACTGCCATTTTTGTGTGTGTCACAAGGTCTGTTCTTTTTGGTTGAACTTCTGCACCAGTTCCTCTTTCTTTTTCTTCTTTCTTTCTGAAGAGGTAAGAAAAAACGTTGAATTGGTGCTTCAACTGAAAAGAACAGGCCTATAAGCTTAATTGTAGCATATAAGCTTAATTTAGCAGTAGGTGTTAGATCTTGCAAGAGATAACTTTGCAAATGTTAAATAAGAATAGATGTATGCATTTGAATTTGAAGAGACAGAACGATAAGAAATGATTTAAAGATATCACTATTATCAACTTTTTAAATTTGGAATTTAAAAAAATTTGTCGACATCGATCAAGTTCAGTACTCCAGCATCTCTTTAATATGCATAGGCAAATGAGAAGGGGGACAAAAAGTCGTGTCCTCTCTAAATCAAGAAGAAAAATAAAATAATTAGAAAAAAATATATGACTATGCTTAAGGCGCTTCTAGATAATCAACATACACTAATATGGGCGCATATCGTACACATTAATACATACATGACATACGTAATTATCTATATTGAATGTAGATCAATATTTAGCGAAATGTGCAAAGTTGTGTGTGTGGTGCATATGTTGGCCATATCGTCTTTAATTCACAAGATTAATTTTGTAAGAAAAGAAATCGACGATGAAAATTTTATAGAAAAATTTTTTGAGAAACCAAAACGACTAGTGTTATAAATTTAAATTTACCTAGTTAAAACAATCAAACAGTTAAAAATTTTAAGAGAAAAAATAAAATAAATTAAATATGCGATTTTGTATTTTTTATTTGTTAGTAATTAATTAATAATAATAATATAAAACAAGTCTAATAATAATATAAAACTAGTCCATTCATTTGATTAATTTTCCCCTCTATGCTTGTTCAAATGTTTTAATTTTAATTTAGCCTCCTAAAATTTTCACAATGTTCATGTCTATATAATGTATTTACAGATACAATGTATTTAAATATATTTTAAAAGTTTTCTAATACATATCAGATACTTTTAAATTATTTTATATTATATTTTATTATGATAAAAGTAATATAAAAAAAACATACTAGATTGTACTGTTCGACAAAATTTGATTTTTTTTTCCTACGGCGACCGTACTTCTTAATAGACGACCCATATTTCTTAATAAATTCAAGATTGCTGAATTCAAATACGTCAGCAAAAGATTATGTCAGATTTTTTAGATAAATCAAGTAATATGAATAAAAAACAGGATTTTTTACCAAATTTATCATTTTTTTGTGATCAAACGAAATTTTATTTTTTAATTTCATTAATGCCACTTTAAAGAGCGATCCTCACCTTTAAAACGAATTTTTATTTTTTATTGTGCAATTTTTTTTTCATCAAGTTATGGACATTTTCTGAAATGTAAAATGATGAATTCAAATTAGCGGATTGATTCTGGAAAGTAGACAGATTTGTATCAAAAAGATATCTTAGGCTTTTTAGAAGTCGCTGATACCGAATCTGAAAAACTTATTATAAAATATAGAAATTCAAAATGGCGGAGCTATTACAAAGGATCAAAATGCGAAGACATTCTGCCATATTAGATCCGCCATTTTGAATTTTCATATTTTAAGTTTTTCAGATTCGGTATCAGTGATCTCTAGAAAACCTAAGATACTTTTTTTATTTTATTTCTAGATTCGATCCGCTAATTTGAATCCACCATTTTATATTTCAGAAAACGTTCAATAACTCAATGAAAAAAAATCTCACAATAAAAAAATAAAAATTCGTTTTAAAGGTAAAGATTCGCTCTTTAGAGTGGCGCTAATGAAATTAAAAATAAAATTTCGTTTGGCCACAAAAAAATGATAAGTATGACTAAAAAAACGCTGTTTTTGGCTCATATTACTCGATTTATTTCCATAATTTGATATGATAGGTATCTTTCGCTGGCGGATTTAGATTTAGCGACCTTGAATCTATTAAGAAATATTGGCCCTACTCACTGCTTTTGTTTGTTGGACTGTGTTATAATTAATCATTTTTATTGTTTTAAAAACAATTAAGGGGATTCTAAAGTTTCCTGCTACCGATTAAATCATGTAATTTTCGTATAATACTTTTACAAATACTTTTTCACCGATTCGAAAATCTTTTTCCAGGATTAAAATATACGTATTAATACGTGTATGGGAGTCTATATCGAAGAAAGAACGATTAAAAATTTCAAAGTTGATACATTTTTTACCATTTCTTTTTTTAGAATGTAATATGACGTCTTGGCTGTCAAGTTGTGACAACATTTGCTTGATACGAAAGCTTTGCAACCTGTACCATACATGTAAAATAGGTTCCCAGATACGTAGTTTACACGAACAACGTCGAGTTCTTAGAATTAGACTTAGACGCTTTATCGCGATGAAAATTTGTTATACGAAATTGACACGAATGTACGATTGCGTACATCATAGGTTGTGTGAGATATTGAGCGAGTTCAAGACGACAAAGCGGCTAGGCGTGCTTAAGAGCGATTGAATATGATCGATGGATCTATAAGTAACAATCAATTATGCTCATTTGCTTGGCGAGCAGGCTAGCCTTTGTTAATTTGAACGCGCCCATTAATTAAAGTATATAAAGAGTATATAAAGGTATATAAAGGGTGGTATATAAAGAAATGTTGATGCACGGCACGCGGCGCGATCTCTTCGTTGAAATTCAAGCTTCGCTTTAGGATTCTCTTAAATCATAATATTATAATAAAGTAACTAAAAATCTTTGTATACATCACATATATTGTTTTTTACAAATGAAAACTGGAGTTTCAGCACTAATAATACTTAATCTTTACATTATTCCAATGATTTACTCCAATGATATATGATACGAAAACTCCGCAAGAGAAAATAAGACGCAAAAACTTGCAATTATCATAAAATGATTTATGATAAGATTTTCCAAACATTATTCGTTATTAATTTTACAAACTTATATTTGTTTAGACCTTAATCAGGAGTGACATCATCACACATGTATAATGGAATCGGCTTGCCTACAAGGATCCCGCTTGCCTAGAAATCAACTGCCTACAGTATCGTTTGCCTATGGTACGTCACTTTTATCAACAACTCGATTGTATACAAAAATTATTATAGCTTGATTGTCTATTGTACTTTTGCGCACAAGTAACAATTTCAGAAACAACGTCATATTTGCCACATGTATTATTGTCTATATGTGTTATTGCCTATATGAATTATTGCTTATAGTTCGATTAACTACAAGTACTTTTATACACAAATGAGAATTTCATGGACGAAATCTAATTTTCCTACATGTATGATTGCCTACAAATTGATTGCCTATTGTATTATTCTCTATTTTAAAAACACAAATTCTTTGTTTTGAAACAAATTCTTTACTTTAAAAATATAAATTATTTTCTTATTTAATCTCTAATATTTGTGCGCAAAAGTGCATGTAAGCAATAATTTTTGTGCGCAAACGAATTGTCGGTAAAAGTAATGTATAACGCTACTGTAGGCAATCGATTTGTAGGCAAAAGGAGCCATTTTATGAAATCATCCCTTTGCTGAGGAAATATATTTGAAAATGTATCTGAAAATTAATTCTGTATTTTGCTACAAATACAAATACTCAAATTTAATTTTATTTCGGATACAGGTTAGATATAAATGTATCTCTTGTATACATATATCTAGATACATATATTGAGATATCTACTCAACACTGTCTATAAGTTATTACAAAGAATATTATTAAGGCCTCGGCCTAAGGCTTAGGGCGTCCGCACAGAATGCAAGAAATCCGGATTAGATCTCTGTTTGGAGATATATTTTTCGTAACAAAATTATTTACAAATTTTAGGATGCTTACCAACATCAGAATTTTAGATTAATCGATACCTATGAGGATTAATATAATTAAATTGCTTGTCAATAGCACTATTACTGCTCTATAGATTTATTAGAATCACGTTTAAACTACAAATAAATTCAGCGCGCAGTTTGAGGGATTGGATATGAATATATGAAATTCACACAGAATTATTTCAGCACTAGAGATCCAGCTTGACTTTAAAATCTTTATGTTCAATTCGTTGTGTAGTCGCATTATGATCTTATAAGACATTTTGTGATATTTTTATCTCTTAGGATATTTCATATTTATAATACATATAATTTTTACTGTATTTATTTTTATGTATTTAACCTTACTAAAAAATTACGAATTTCGTTATTGCCATGGATGTTTTTTGTTGTTGCCTCCGGCATCATCGTCATCGTCGTCATTATAGTCATCGTTGTCATCGTTATTAACGTCATTATCGTCGTCACCGTTATCGTCGTCGCTCTCATCGTCGTCGTCATCGTCGTCGTCATCGTCGTCGTCGTCGTCGTCGTCGTCGTCATTATCGTTATTGTTATCATCATCGTCATTATCGTTATCGTTATCATCATCGTCATTGTTATCATTATCATCATTATCGTCGCCGCCGTTGTCTTCATCATCCTCGTTGTCATCGTCATTATTGTAATCATGTTTGATATTGTAATTGTTTTTTTCTATGTTATTCCGTAAGCTATTTTTAGAATCTCTGCCGGATTAATTAAAAAAAAAAGTTACGTTAACGTTACGTAAACGTTAAAGTTTAAATTAATAAAAATTTATTAACTATGTCAATTTAGCAAATAATATTTAGATAATAATATTTTATATACAAAATTATACTAAAATTATACTAAATTATTATGATTGGTATATAAATATTGGGTTGAAGGGAAAGTTCTGCGGTATTTTATCAAAATTGTATATACAATATCTTTATTAAAAATAATCAAAATTTAAATTAAAAAAAAAAGTTTTAAATCTTTCGAAATCTCTACTTTCGAATAGTTACCATATTTTTTGAATTTATGTAGATTTTGTAATTTTTATATATAGAAATTTTATATAGAAATTTTATTATTATATAGAAAATTAAAGGGATTAGCGTCTCCGTTATAACAACATAATTGCAATCGAAAGGAAACTTGTAATCAGTAAGTAATCAGTAATTTCTCTTTTTGTGTCAAGGAATGACTATCTGGGAAATTTTAACATGTTCGCTGGACGTCTATCTTTGTCACAACTTCTGACTACATTGAAAATACGCCATTTTATGTATATCTTATGAATGTTCAAATAATAAATAATGAAAAATCGAATTTACGATGATGTCCATTTCATGCTCGTGGACGTAAAATGAACATAAAATATAGGTCTATACAATGTCCTGTGTTAATTGGGTAATAATATAATAAAATAATATAATATAATTTTATTAATGTGATTAGTCAAAGGGAGAGAGAAGAACAAAAAATCGTGGATTTCCTTAATCTTAAAGAAAAATGTAATAATTAGAAAAAATTTATATACTTACGTTTATTGAGCATTCACAATAAATTAATTTTTGCCAGAAAAAAAGAAATCGGAGGTAAAAGATTATAAAAAGATTTTCTAAGAATCCAAAACGACTAATGTTATAAATTTAAATTTATCTCACTAAGAAAAAAATGCTTCATTGATTCAATTAAAGTTTATCAATTTAAGTTTACGGACTGTCATTAACATTAATTAATTTATGTATACTTTTATTGACATAAAAACCATGACTATTGAAATAATAATTTATGCCTTTATGTTAATAAAAATGTACATGAATTAATCACTTATGTTAGTGACAGCTCGTAATATAGACTTTAATTGAATCAACAGTATTTTTTCTCTGTAATTTGAACAGTTAATTTAAAATTTTAAGAGAAAGATAAAGTAAATTAATAAATTAAATATGTGTGAGTTCGTGATTTATTTGCTAATAATTAAAAATATTAAAACAAAACAAATATAGTTCATACGAGTATAGTTCCCGTTCAAAAGTCTCAACTTTAATTTAGTCCTTCTTTCAGTCAAAATTCTGCTATACCCATGTCTATGTAATATATTTTTTAAATGTTTATTATTATATATATGAGTTAAAAATGAGTGCAAAGAATATTACTATTATTATTAAGACCTTGGTGATCTAAAGGTTTAAGGCTTTCGCACGGAATGCAAGACATCCGAATTCAATCTCCGAATTATATTTTTCGCAATAAAATTATTTATAACCTTTAAGATGCTTATCCGCATCAGATTATTAAGATCAATTTAAGATGCTTATAAATATTAATATTAATTGTTCATATTATTTCTTTAGATCTGTTAAAATTGCGTTTTAAAATTGACAATAAATTCGCGTAATTTGAGGGAATGAATATGTATAAATAATATATAAATTCACAAAGAATTATTTTAACTAAAGATTCAGTTTGGTCAATTATAGCTTTTATTGTCAATTCGTAATCACATTACGGTCTTATAAAATTTTGTAATATTTTTTATACATTCTTAGAATATTTCCTGCATATTTATAATATATATAATTTAAAATAATAAGAATTTTATTGGATCATACATTTAAAAACTCAACAAATAGGAAATAGGAAGTAATAATCAAAACTAGATTTTTTAATAATCCAATGTGAATTAATATATACTATATAGGTCTACAAAGTGTTACCACCTCTACATTTTGGAAACGGTTCAAAATGAAACCGCGAAATATGTATTCAATCGCGAAATATGTATTCAATAATTTTGAGGGATTATTCTTTTAAAGGAGGATCTCCCCCAAAAGGATATTCCAGGCGAGCCTTAACTTAAAAATTTCAAATAGAATTTTCTCTATTGTAGAATATCATTTTAAAGGGAATATCATTTTAAAAAAGGAAGTTTTTAGTTCTATTCGGAGATTGATATATTGACCCATTTGGGAGTTAGTGTCAAAGTTTGAAAAAATTTATTTGTTCATACTTTCAACATATGTTGGATTTATTGTAATAACTGTTCAAAACCGTTTACCTTTAATAGTAAAATAATTTTAAATATTTAAAAATATATAATTACAAATATTTATAATTATTGGGAGTACAAATTAGTTCGGTCCGTTCAAAAATGCATTTATTTCAAAATAAAATGAACAGATCAATTACCAGGTATGTAAATATGAAATTGGAATTTACCAATAGATGACCATAGCTGTCAATGTAGTTGCCGTCAGACGGCGCCATTGACGCCATTTTTTTGTTCTGACATCTGACAAAGATTTTCAACTCACAACAATACAAGTTTCATACAACAGTATAGTTTGTAATAGCGTTGAACATGTCGAATTTTGTGTCTGGACGATTTACAGACAGCATTGATTTTCTATTACTATTTGAAGAAAACTACTGCAGAATCGCATCGAATGCTTGTCGAAGCTTACGGTGAGCATGCTCTTGGTAAATCACAGTGCTTTGAGTGATTAAAAAATTCAAAAGTGGCGATTTTGACGTGAGAAACGAAGAACGTGGAAAACCACCGAAAAAGTTTGAAGATAGCGAATTGCAAGCATTTTTGGATGAAGATAATGCTCAAACTCAACAACAACTCGCGGATCAATTGAATGTGACACGAGAAGCCGTCTCCATATGTTTGAAGTCCATGGGAAAGATCCAGAAAATGGGTTCCACATGAACTGAATAAAAGACAGCAGGAAAAACCGAAAAACTACTTGCGAAATGCTGCTCGCCAAATACAAAAGTCATTTTTCTATCGAATTGTGACTAGCGATGAAAAGTGGATATATTTTGAGAATCCTAAGCGTAAAAGATCATAGTTAACTCCAGGCGAACCATTGACATCGACTGCAAGGCCAAATCGCTATGGACGGAAGACAGTGCTCTGTGTTTGGTGGAATCAGAAAGGTGTGATCTATTATGAGCTGCTAAAACCTGGCGAAACCGTTAATACTGAACCGACAACAAATGATCAATTTGAATCAAGCTTTGTGTGAAAAACGAATATCAAAAAAGGTAACACAAAGTGATTTTGCTTCATGATAATGCACCATCACATAGCAAAACTGGTCAAGGAAACGATTGAGGCATTTGGTTGAGAAATATTTTCGCATGCGGCTTACTCATCAGACTTGGCTCCGTCCGATTACCATTTATTTGCATCGATGGGACACGCACTTGCTCAGCAGCGCTTCACTTCTTACGAAGATATACGAAAATGGCTAGACTAGTTTGGCTCAAAAGAGCAACAATTTTTTTGATGTGGCATCCACAAATTGTCAAATTTTTCACAGATGGAAAAAATGTATAGCTACCGATGGGCAATACTTCGAATAAAATATTTTTTATCATTTTCATGCAATAAACGTATATTTTCTATTAAAAAATTCCGGTTTCACATTTACATACCTTGTATTGTCCATCGCTGCCTACTACTTTTTCCCATCTCTCAGGCAATTTCCGAATTCCATCGAAAAAATGGCTCGTCTTTGGAGGCGATCCAATTTTGGAGCCAATTTTCGATTTCTGCGAAAGAAGTGAACCGGTTGCTGCATCCTTCGGAACAACCAGTAATCAGAAGGAGCAATGTCCGGAGAATACGGCGGGTGCGGTAAAACATCCCATTTGAGTGTTTCCAAATATTTTTTTACGACTTTAGCGAGGCCGAGCGTTATCATGAAGAAGAATAACTTTATCATGTCTTTGCTCGTATGGCCGTTTTTCTCGCAATGCACGGCTCAATTGTAGCCGATACCAATCGCCCGTAATGGAATCGCCAGGTTTCAGCAGCTCATAGTAAACAAGACCCTTTTGATCCCTCCAGATACAGATCCCACCATGATCTTCGTACCATGAATGTTCGGCCGTGGTGTTGATGTTGAGGTCGATTGGCAATGACTGGGCTTAGCATAGTATTTTTTCTTCTGGGGTTATCGTAGAATATCTACTTCTCATCTCCAGTCACAATCCGATGCAAAAAACCTTTTTTCTGTTGTCTTTGAATCAGCTGTTCGTAAGTGAAAAATCGCCTTTCAACGTCTCTCGATTTCAGTTCATAAGGTACCCAATTTCCTTGTTTTTAAATCATTCCCATGGCTCTCAATCGTACAGAAACGGCTTGTTGAGTTACTCCCAATGATTCTGCAAGCTCCTCTTGCGTTTGACTCTGATCTTCTTCGAGTAATACCTCTAATTCTTTGTCTTCGAATTTTTTTGGCTATCCAGAGCGAGGCTTGTCTTCAACGCTGAAATCTCCATCTTTGAAACGTCGAAATCATTCCCTACATGATTTATCAGTTGGAGCAGTGTCACCATAAACTTCGACAAGCATTCGATGGGCTTCAGCCGCACTTTTCTTCCAATTAAAGAAGAAAATCAAAACCTCCCGCAAATGCTGCTTGGTTATCACAAAATTCGACATTTCAAACACAGTAAAAATCAAGGTTTTTGTATGTATGAAATTCAAAGCGATATAAACTGAATATTATTAGCAAATGTTTAACCTCTCTGAAACCGCCAAAATCAGTTGTCACTATGAACCATTCACAACAGCTGGAGCCATCTTAGGGAAACGGACCGAACTAATTTGTACTCCCAATATATTTAAATATTTATTAAATTTCATTTATGTTAGATTAAGTCAGATGTTATTTGTATTATCAAATATATGTTTCTTATATCATATTTTTATATCATATTGAATTTTACTATATCAGAATGTAAAATTTAGTTTCTCTTATCTTATTCTCCGCCGGATTCTGGTGATCTAATCTTATTCTACATTACCAGTAACGCATAGCCTCTGTCCGTAGACAGATAGGCAATGACCTACTGATGTGTAGTTTGCGAAAATACTTTGTACATACTTCGATGAAATGTATTTCAATGAATAAGTCATTATAGTCCAATTGAATGATTAACGCATTCACCTGATCTGGCTTGCAACGATCGTTTTTTATGAGGCCATTTCGAATTGGCACAATACTGTCTCTAATAACATTGAAGATCTTAAAACGAGAATTACGGCAGCTTGTAAAAACATATCTAAGAAAAAGATTTTAGAATGTAAGAATTTCATAATTGATTGTTTTACTGTCAAGAAGTAAACAGTACCTGTTTTGAACAGTTATTGCAATAAACAAATATTGAAGATAAGAACAAATAGAATTTTTTAAACTTTGTGATATTGAATAACTTCCGAACGGGAGTCAATATATCAACTTTTGCATAAAATTAAAAGTTTCTTTTTTTTATGCTCTTTCATATGATATGCTACAATAGAGAAGTTCCATTTGAAATTTTTAAATTGAGGTCTAAGACACCTCCTTAAGGGGAGAACCTTCCAGACCCCCTTAAAAGAGGAACACCTCGAAATAATCGAACACGTATTTCGCAATTTTTCATAATTTTGAATCGTTTCCAAAGGAATGGTAACAGATCTTATAGATACTCTGTATGTACATGCATATATATCATATTTGTAGTCATTCGAATGTGCGCTGAATTTTCTCGAATTAAAAATGCAATTAAACTTCTGAATAATATAACAATTAAATTTTTGATGTTGATTAGGCATCTATTAAAAATATCTTATGCAGGAAATAAATAAATTTATTTATTGCAAAAAATATTATTTTGGCCGAGAGTCGAACCTGATCTCTCCGAGCGAATCTTAAGCCTTGAGGCTACCGAGGTCTTTTAATAATATTCTTCTCAATAATTAGTATATGGAAACAACGTTTGAATGAAATATGGTAATAATATACATATATAATATATAATAATTAATTCATGAATTTTTTAATTCACATTGAATTATTTAAACATTAAAAGATTTAGCTTTGAGCGTTATAGCCATTATTTTCTATTTCCTATTTGTTGAGTTTAGTTTAGAGATATGTATAATTTGCTCTATATAATTTATTTTATTTAAGCTTACCCAGTCACGAACTCCGTTAATGCCGCCGCTGTTTTAACTGTTGCCATTGCCGCCGTCGTTATCGTCATCGTTGTCATTATCATCATCATCGTCATTGTCGTCATTGCCGTCGTCGTCATTGTCGTCGTCATCATCGTCGTCGTCGTCGTCGTCATCGTCTTTGTAGTTGCGTTTGATGTTTTCGTAAGTCTTTTCTTCCATATTCAGTATGCTATTTTTAGCTTCTCTGTCTGACTAATTAAAAAAGAACATAGAATATTAATTTAATATTAATTTATTATCTGCCAATTTAGCTAATAATATTTAACTAATAATACGTTATGTATAAAATTTTCAAAGTTGGTAAATAAATAATAAATTTTAATAAGTTTCTCAATGTTTTCACAACGTTGGGTTACATTGAATACTGGCCATCCTCTGTGTTCATCCTGTACCTACGTCCATTAATGAATGTCTTAAATGTGAGACTTATGACGACATCTGTTTCATGTCCATGAATGTATAAAAATGGACATAAAATGGACATCTATAGACATTTTGCTTTTGAGTGATAGCACAAGAAACGTTTTAATTATGTGTTATAAACTTTACTTATAAACTTTAAAATAATCGATTTTTGGGTTTTGAAAGTACGTACCTTTAAGAAAAAAAATTTTCTATAAATTTTAAATCGATCCGACAAAAATCGATAAAGTTAGCAAATTTAACATATATCAGTTCGAAGCAAATATAGAATGAGAACTGCACACAAGCAAATCCTTTCTACGATTGTATGAATTATATATTTTATACTATTAGGTGTACAACTTTGCTTCCGCCGTTTTCCTATAAATGGCTTTAGCGATAAGTGGTGGTCGAAATAAATAGATCATAGACGTCATACAATAAACTTGGGCATCTGTCAACATAACCCCATAGAAACATTAGTCGATTTGTGTCTGCATCATAAAGTTATTCTCGATTGAAAATGTCAGTTTACGAGCCAAATTCTCGTCATTTGCGGGAGGTTTTAATTTTTTGCTTCAATATGAAGAAATCTGCGGCTGAGGCTCATCGAATGCTCTCAAATACTTATAGAGGCCGCTATTAGTGAAAGAACGTGTCGTGAGTGGTTTCAACGCTTCGAGAACGGTAATTTTGATGTCCAAGATCATGCTCTATATTTGGTGGGACCAGCTCGGCGTAGTGTATTATGAACTGTTAAAACCGACTGAAACAATCACAGGCGATCGGTATCGAACGCAATTGCGTTTGAGCCGAGCATTGACAGACAAACGGCCGCAATACAACGAGAGACACGATGAAGTGATTTTGCAGCATGCCAATGCTCGATCCCATGTTGTGAAAGTGGGCAAGACATACTTGGAAACGTTGAAATGGGAAGTCCTATCCCACCCGCCGTATTCTCCAGACGTTGCTCCCTCTAACTATCACTTGTTTCGATCAATGGCACACGGCCTGGCTGACCAGCACTTCCAGTCTTATGAAGAAGTAAAAAATTGGATCGATTCGTGGATAGGCTCAAAAGATGATCAGTTTTTTCGACGCGGGATTCGTACGCTATCCGAAAGATGGGAGAAAGTAGTGGCTAGCGATGGACAATACTTTGAATCATAAATGTATAACCAGTTTTTTACAATAAAGCCTGGAATTTCGGAAAAAAAACGGCGGAAGCAAAGTTGTACACCTAATAATATAATTTATATTTGTGTGTGTTATATAATTACACGAGTCTATACAAAGTGTTTGAATCAATTTGGAAAATAAACCTAAAAACCAAGTTGTAGTAAGACAGTTGAGCAGTTTGTATTGCTGCTAGTACCAATATTTAATGAAGGTATTGTACTTCTTAAAATGCTTTAAGCTATTGGAATAAATACTGGCCCAAATGTTCATAGATATGTCGAAAAAGAAGACGATACACTTATTAAAATTTTGCATGCAGCAGAGGATTCAAGAGGCAAAAGTATTTCAGCAACAAATTTAAATTAAAGTTTTGGAAGTTGCAATTCATTTGAGGAGTTTACTATATGGTTCTGGAATAGACGATTCCGTGTTAATTAAAAAATTTGCATTTACTTAATTGCAAATGTTAACTTAAAACTTTAAACGCGTTTTTTAAACATATTTTTAAAATATGATGACCAAAATATCTTAAGAACTACTGCATCGATCATAATAAAATTTGATAGACTTTTTTAACACTAAAAGTTCTCAATTGTGACATCTTTTTCTATTGCATCTTTATTTTAACGATAAAGAACGAGCGATTTTTTTTTATTAGAAAACCATACTTCAACGTTGAACCGCCGCTATTTTGTCATTAATTTTTCGAAAAAATGAACGGTCAGGTACTAGATAATCTTATATTATATTAATACATATTATATTAATTAAATTTGTCCAGCTTTTTGATGAAGTATTATAGCTGAAAGCTAGAGAGAAAAAATAGTTGCCGCAAAACACTTCTAACAAAAATTAGTCCTGAGAGATTATCCATTATCTCTTTAGTTATCAATACATTACTATAAAAAATTAGAGTTATCCTTAAAATACTTGTGTTTGTTTCAAAACATCTTTAAACTTTTTCAAACAAAATTTTCAAAGACACGTGTTTTTACGCCTTGCAACTAAGTATATAACTTCTTAATATGCATTAATAGATAGTCAAAGAGAAAGGACAGAAAATCGTGCTCTAAATCTTAAAAAAAGACAAAATAATTACAAAAAAATTATATATTATGGACTATATTTAAGCATTCAGAAATTAATTTTGAAAAAAAAAAGAAAGAATAATTGGAAGTGAAAGTTATAAAAAGATTTTCTTCAGAATCTCGGCTAGTGTTATAAATAAATTTTTCTTCAGTTTGAAGAATTAGTTAAGAGAAGACAATTTTAAGAAAAAAGTAAGGTAAATTAATAAATTAAATATGTGTAATTTCTTGCTAGTAATTAATTAAAAATAATAATATGAAAATCACACATATTCAGGAAGGTAATTTTGAGGGTTTAAATCTTCCCTCCTTTCTCCTCGAAATTTTTTATTAATTATTTTATTTTGAGAGGATCCCGTTAGTGCACATCCTGATAGTACACATCCATTCAAATCGGATATCTAATAATTGATATCTAATAATTTTTGACTTCTTTATTAATGAAAATATTTTATTTTGAATTGGCGATGTACTACATGTTCTATCGAACTTCTCTCTTTCATTTTTAAATGTAAAAAACATACAACTTTTGACTTTGTGAGTTTTTTGCTATTACGTATAATAATATTTTTTTCTTCTCGTTATTAAAGTCATATATACAGTAATTTTAACTTCTGTTTATTCGAATTTTGATAAAATATGCAATACGCAGGAAAAATTTTTGTAAGGTTTTTGTTCCGCACAAAAAATAGAATATAATTGATACAATCTTGTAGTAACTATATTGTCCTTCTTAAAAAAAATTCTTTAAAAAAAGAAGTAAAAGTAGTATAAAACGTAACATTTTTCTTCTTTAAAATGAAGTATGAGGAGATATTAAATGTTGTAAAAATATTCAAATGGAATACATTAATGTTAAAAATTATCATTTACAAAATATTAATATTTGTAAATTACAACAACAAAATTGGTGCAGTGTTCTTTTCAGTACAATAATAAAATTTTTTTTATTGTCATTTCGATTAGTGCACAGTACATCACTGGGTTGATTGAAAATCTTCTCCCAACAAAATTCCACGATATATCCATGAAATAAAACATATCTATTATGTACCATTTGTCTAATTTCTGCCTCTCCCTGCCCATACAGTATAGAATTTGCAACAATATTTCTGCAATATTGCTGCAATACAATGTTGCTGCAATTTTTGCTGTAGGAGCGGGTCCAAAGGTTTAAATTCTAGTTTAGCCTTTCTCCCTAAACAAAATTCTAACTGCACCCACGTTTATATATTTTTTATACGTTTTTAGAATATTTTATGCATATTTATAATACAATATAATTTCCTATATAGAGATCGTGACTAAATTTTAAATAAAAGAAGTGATATCATCTAGCGGCAGACCTAGAATATTAGAAAAATCCAAAATAGATCCTATTGATTACAGATGGACATCTTTAGAATTTTTTATTTTTATATCCTGTGTAGGACATAATGAGGCTCTCATTGATAGTCCATAGGACATTCTTAGAAAGTGCTTAGAACTTATTATGGAGGTATTTATGACATTTTTAGGGGCTTATTTATTAGAGATAAAGCTAAAGATATTCTAAAATTTTCATTTTAGTATAATGTTCCAGGATATTCAGGACGTATTCAGGATCGTCCTGAGAACGGTTTTGTGCTGTTTGAGATCAAAGGGAGTTTTTATTGTATTGTATTTTAAAAGATTTTGATATCAGTTATAAAAATATTGAATAAAAGGTAGAAATTTCCTTTTAAAATATCAAAGTTGATTTTGCAAATTTCTCTATATTGGTGTTCAAAAGTCAAATGAGTGTATTAACAGTGTAACATTCAGATTATATATGTTTATATATA